>NC_089814.1:7152431-7242431 GCF_029633855.1 Hoplias malabaricus
ACAAAACTTGTTTCTGCCACTTAGTAAGTCAGAAGTCCCACTTAATCTTAAATTAAATCAAATCAAATCCGTGTACTAACATTACTAGATATGTGTTCCCTGTAGGAAAGATGTAGCTTGTTTATTTTTCACCTTTGTTGCTCAAACATTTGCACATACTATGTCCTTGTTAAGACTACAGACGGCAGACATAAAGACCTCTGTTAGTGAAAAATGTTTAATGAAAAGTGTTTAACCTTGGTGTTGTTTATGTGCTAGAAGACATATCATGAATGAAACATGGCTGGGCATTTCTGCTTTGAAATCGCAGTGTTCTGAAGACAGGCTTAAACGGGCAGATTCAGACAACCAGGTTTTCTGATGTCGAAAGTCCGAGTAGCCAATCCTGTCAACACTTGTAACTAAGATTTCAAGCTGTGGAGGAGGAGTAGGTGGGCACAGAGTTGGGTAATAGTTACATAACTATATTTAATGAATTTGTAAAATTAGAGCTAAGCCACATTTAAGCATTTGATGATAAAATATTTACATTTTATGAGAGATTCGTTTCTATGAGTTAAATTGATATTTAGACTGGGATTTTATGTAAAGAGTAATAATACGTAAGTTAATTTTAAAGATAATAACGGTGTCATTTTCTAAACTAAAAGTTTACACGTTGAAAATACATTTGAATCATTTGCATTGATGCATCTGATTCACTAAAAAGAACCGGTTCAAAAGGAGCGATTCTTTACCGACTCGGAACCTGAGTGCTCTTTGAGTGTGTGCGCGCCGCAGGTGAGTTGAGCGCCCCGCGCAGCAGCACGTGAACGTGGAGATGACTTCTTTTAGCGCTTTTTCTCTGGTCTCTACAGTTGTTCTGGAGTTCTGAAGCTTTATTGTTTTAGATTTTATCATTTTTTAAGCGGCGACGATGGACTAGAAGCCAAGTTTTGAAGGCGTTTGTTGTAGGAGCTGTTTGGAGTTCACTGTCACCTGAAGTATCTCACTCTGAGACTGAGCCCTGTCCTCTTTTGGGGGTTCTCAAAATGGCTTCGATATTTGGGAAGATTTTCCGTCTCCCCGCTTTGGACAAGAAGAAAGTGAAGCAGTATGAGCACGTCCACCGGGACCAGAACCCCAACGAGCAGTGGGAGATAGTGGGAGAACTGGGAGATGGGGCTTTTGGTAAAGTTTATAAGGTAAATTTCACCCTCCGCTTCTTTCATCAACCTTTATATTTTAACCTCTATCGACACAACAGCACAGACCCGTTTATTATTTATTTATTTATTTAGTAACTTAGTCTGAAGTGTATACTCCCTGCTCAAACTGGGCTGTGTCCCAATCAGCGCACTACCACTACCACACTAAACACGGTCGCATCTTGAGATGTCGTTAGTGTCGTGTGTATACTTCAGTATTTGGGATTTGACTGAAGTCTTGACGTAAAAGTATACGTTAAGTCTAGTTTATAAGCTTAGTTTACGCTTAACAATATATCACACCCAGAAGGGAGTTTACTAGTATAGTGTGTGTAGTAAAGTGGTATGTGTTGGAGGATAAACCTTGGAAGCGGGTTGTTTTTTGCCAGTGAATTGATTGAAGACTCTTCTCTGAAGCCTTTTCTGGAGAGAGAGACAATAGTTTTTAAGTTCATCCTCAGAGAGAGAAAGAGAGAGAGAGAGGGTGGCTCTAAAACCAGATCCAGTTCAGTTACTTCTGTTACCTTTACTTTGCTTGGTCATAATTCTGAGCTGTGTTGTTCTGTTGTGTGTCCTGTGTTCAATTCTTGCCTTGAGGTGTTTGCGTATTAGTTTCCTTTTTTTTCCCTCTCACAATCCAAAAATAACAGTGGTAACGGGAATCGCTGTGCAGCATTGTCTACAGGTGTGTGTCAATGAACGTGTGAAATTGACCACAGGTGTGTGACTGAGTGACTGGGTGAGTGTGTGTGAGTGAACGTGTGTTTGTGTGAGAGTGACCGTGTGTTTGTGTGTGAGTGAACGTGTGAAATTGACCACAGGTGTGTGATTGAGTGACAGGGTGAGTGTTTGTGTGTGAGTGAACGTGTGTTTGTGTGTGAGTGAACGTGTGTGAGAGTGACCGTGTGTTTGTGTGTGAGTGAACGTGTGAAATTGACCACAGGTGTGTGATTGAGTGACTGGGTGAGTGTGTGTGAGTGAACATGTGACTGTGTGTGTGAGATTGTCCACAGGTGTGTGTAAGTGAAAGTGTGAAATTGACCACAGGTGTGTGACTGTGTGAAATTGACCACAGGTGTGTGACTGAGTGACTGGGTGAGTATTTGTGTGAGAGTGAACATGTGTTTGTGTGAGAGTGGCCGTGTGAGTGAACGTGTGTGTGAGTGAACGTGTGAAATTGACCACAGGTGTGTGACTGAGTGACTGGGTGAGTATTTGTGTGAGAGTGAACATGTGTTTGTGTGAGAGTGGCCGTGTGAGTGAACGTGTGTGTGAGTGAACGTGTGAAATTGACCACAGGTGTGTGATTGAGTGACTGTGTGTGTGTAATGGTCCACAGGTGTGTGTGTGAGTGATGTGTTGTCATGTACTGGTGCTCTCTCCAGGCGGTGTTCCTGCCTCCTACCTAGTGATTCCGGGTAGGCTCTGGACTCAGAGTTCCCTGAACAGGAACGAAGCAGTTAATAAATGAATAAATAGTTGTAAATATTCTGAAGCTCTTTCCCACCTTTGGTTCGGCTGAGATTTCTCTCATAATCTCAAACTCACCCACTAGAGATTTTGGTAAGGGAGTTAAAGCTCTCCAGAACAAGAACATGGCCCTAACTGAGAGGTGGTCTCTCACCAGAGACTGTCTGGTTAATTGTGTTTGTCAGGTACTGGAGTGTGTGTACAGCGCTGTTACAGTTAAATGTGCATTCGTTAATATACTTTAGTGTTTAGTTTTCACTGCTGGAGTTCGTTAAAGTACCGACTGCATTTGTAAAGTGATCTGAGATGGAGTCCAGATGCTTATTTGTGAATTGATGATTGTTATAAAGTTAGTCCACCTTCAGTGAGAGCCTCATGTAGGGCTGGGCGATTAATCGAAAATTAATCGATATCGACAATCTTGTGTATATTGATTATATACATTTTTTTAAATTATTATTAATATTTTTTATTTCTGTTATGTCCCCACTGTGTGTTCATGTACTGTCTCTATAAAACCACGCTACCAAGCTGTGGTCATGTGATGTTTGCCCTATCTGCCACATGGAAGCAACCTAAATGCCGAAGCCAACCAAGCGACTCAAGCAGCTCGTTCCAAAGGAAAATACCTCGTCTGTGATTAGTACATACTGTGTTTTGACTATAATTAAGACGACACTGAACAAAAAGAAATCAAATGTAAACAATCTCACACCAAATATAAACGGTGCCCTAAAAACGAGAGGAACAAGCTCCCATCGACATTAGCTTTAACACTGGAGCGTATTTACAGCACAGGCCTAGACACTGAACTGTTAGGGTCACAAATACAACAACAAAGTAATCGTTCAGTAATCGTAATCGTGGTAAAATGTTGGATTCTTCAGTAGCTGAATTTCATTGGCTAAGGCTCCATCACTCAGTCTGTGTCCACAGTGGGTACATCTTTAAGCAGCTGACCTCAACAATTGAACAGATTTTCTTAATGTAGTTCCCTTGATTTCAGAATGCACTGTGAGTTTGTAGGCTACTGTTTTTAGTGTGAGTTATAGCCCTGTGGTCATAGGGAAGGTATGATCTCTCCACCCAAGTCTGTGTGTTGCAGTGGGTGGGGGTTGGAATCTGCTGTAGTTTTAGTGTGTGGAAGGAGTGGTGAATATATGAACTGAACTGGTGGATTGTCTACTGCATTTGACCCATCTGTACACACACACACACACACACACATAGCCGTGGGTGTTTTGAGAGAGGACACAGTGCTGTTCCTTCATTCCCCTGCCCCTGGTTGTTTCTTTGGAGGTCATGAAAATTGAAACGTCTGTAGCATGCTTTGGTCAGAGTACCACAAGGATCAAACAACACAGCAGCATCCTCCCCTGTCTAAACGGCCATATTTAGAATGGCTATGGAGCAGGTGCTTAAACAATGAGCCGCTCACCTTTCACCCCTGTGCGCCCACAGCAGTGAGGAGCAAGGAGCAGTGTCTGTGGTTTATAGCCATTTTTACTCAGTACTCTTATCTTTTCAATAAGTTTAACCTTGTTTTTGTGCGCTCACACAGATTAACGTCGAGCTCTGTGATTGGAGAGACTCAGACGAGGAGATGGTACGATTCTAAAGTCCCTGAGCTCTCCGTAAGACGCAGCAAAACATCAGAACTGTTCATTTATCACGTTTAGATTTAGGTAGCCTACAGAAAACTGACGTGGTTGTTTGATTTCAGAATGTGTGTTGCTAGGAGCTCTGGTGGTGTGTTGATAGGAGTGCTAATACACTGAAAATTATTATTATTTGTATATATATATTTTTCAAAATATTGTCCCTTTTTAAACCTGTAGTTAGTGGAGTTATTTTTGGCATCTGAAGTTTCTGTAGTTTTGCCCTGGAGCTGTGAGATACACTTGCGTATCTGGACAAACAGCAGAAACATCTAGAAAATGTTCAGTATTTGTGGGCTAAAATAGACATGGGTTTTGCATTACAACATTTGGTGATGTATAAGCATCCATTACTTGTCAGTGAAATCAGCCTCATAGCTCCAGTGCGAAACTGAAGAAGCAGATGTCAGAGGGATTAAGACGCCATGGACTGTTAACTTGTACACAAACTGGAGAGGAGTCTTGGAAAGAAGCCATGCGCCTGACCACCTCTGGGGGGGGGGGTTGAGTGATCCAGTCATAATGTGATACTCGTGGTTGGGAGCTATCAGATCACCCAGCCTTAGGTTAATATCAGGGTGCCTGAGATATAGTCACATTTCAGTTATGCACCTAGGGTTGGACAATATATTCATTCATTATCTGTAACCCTTATCCAGTACAGGGTCGCGGTGGGTCCAGAGCCTACCTGGAATCATTGGGCGCAAGGCAGGAACACACCCTGGAGGGGGCACCAGTCCTTCACAGGGCAACACACACACACACTCACACCTACGGACACTTGAGTCCCCAATCCACCTACCAACGTGTGTTTTTGGACTGTGGGAGGAAGGTGGAGCACCCGGAGGAAACCCACACAGACACAGGGAGAACACACCACAGTCCTCACAGACAGTCACCCGGAGGAAACCCACGCAGACACAGGGAGAACACACCACAGTCCTCACAGACAGTCACCCGGAGGAAACCCACGCAGACACAGGGAGAACACACTACACTCCTCACAGACAGTCACCCGGAGGAAACACACGCAGACACAGGGAGAACACACCACACTCCTCACAGACAGTCACCCGGAGGAAACCCACGCAGACACAGGGAGAACACACCACGCTCCTCACAGACAGTCACCCGGAGGAAACCCACGCAGACACAGAGCGAACACACCACGCTCCTCACAGACAGTCACCCGGAGGAAACCCACGCAGACACAGGGAGAACACACCACGCTCCTCACAGACAGTCACCCGGAGGAAACCCACGCAGACACAGGGAGAACACACCACGCTCCTCACAGACAGTCACCCGGAGGAAACCCACGCAGACACAGAGAGAACACACCACGCTCCTCACAGACAGTCACCCGGAGGAAACCCACGCAGACACAGAGAGAACACACCACGCTCCTCACAGACAGTCACCCGGAGGAAACCCACGCAGACACAGGGAGAACACACCACGCTCCTCACAGACAGTCACCCGGAGGAAACCCACGCAGACACAGAGAGAACACACCACACTCCTCACAGACAGTCACCCGGAGGAAACCCACGCAGACACAGGGAGAACACACCACGCTCCTCACAGACAGTCACCCGGAGGAAACCCACGCAGACACAGAGAGAACACACCACACTCCTCACAGACAGTCACCGGGGCGGGAATCGAACCCACAACCTTCAGGTCCCTGGAGCTGTGTATAATTATATATTATATATATATAATTATATAATATTGTCATACTGCTTCTGTTCAAATCTGATTCAACTCCTCTACTGCAGCTCATGATTTTTACGACGTGTATTTGTTGTGATAGCAGTAAACATTTGAACTGCACCGTGGCCCTGAAGAGCCTGAGTTTGACCCCTGCAGTAAGAAACGGGTCATCTTTAATTCTCAAGGTCCCTCAACCACATAGGACTCTGTTGCCCTTCATTATTTGACTCTGTTTATTTCAGGGATCCAAAAATATGTGCTCTGCTGCTAAAAACAACTAGTTTCAACATGCTTTATTGGTGTGGAGATACTGATCAGAAGGCCCTGAGCCCAATTCATACCAGAAATAAATAAATAAATGAATATATACACACACACACCCCTCCTGTGTTATTTTCAGGTGCAGTATTATTCAATTTTATATGATCATGATAGTATTAAGCCCATACAGCACACACAGAAACAGCGAGTCCTGGTACAGAATTGCACTGTTGTTAAAAGGTCTCAAATTACTGTTTCTATGTACAGACTATGTACCTTTTATATTACTTTCAGTGAATATTGATTAGTTGAAAAAAGACAGTTTTTCTGCTTTGGCACTTGTTTTAATGTAAAAATGGAGGCCACAGTTTATTTATTTTTAAATAGGACATGTTATATTTTGGGATCTGGAGTGCCTACCAACCCTCAATCAATGAAATAACACACTTCTTTGGGGCTGAATTAGTCACAAAACCTGGGATAAATCAGGCCGTTCTGATTCGGCTCAACTTGCCATGTCAAGTTCAGACTGATTAGAAATATTTGGCTCTCACATCATCTGAGCATCTTGGGTAAAACATGTAAAACAGACATGAGAAGAGAAGAGAAAATGGATTAAAAACAAGAGTAAAGAAGGAAGAGAACCAAGTTAAAATGGCAGAAAGGGACAGCTGCTGTGTGTTGAGCTCTAACTACTGTGCTGTATAATCCTTATGAGATTTTGACCAGAGCATGTCACAGACATTTTCCTTAAAGGCTAAGCAGCAGCTCTATGAAAGTGTCAAATAAATAAATCCAGTGGAGTTTGAGTTCCTAACTTGTGTTTATTGATAGTCAGAAAACATGTTATTTCTTACTAATTCAAGGAATAAGGTTTAAAAGACCGTTGGTCCCCCCCCCCCCCCCCCCCCCCCCCAACGGTGCTTGGAAACTCTAATAGGCGTCTTGCCTGTGACGTAGATGGTGGACAACAACTCTAGAAGCTGCACTTAATTTAATGCAAAATGACGAAAAGGTGTGTTGTTTTTGGCTGCAATCATTCAATGTACAGTGGGACATCTGTGAACAAATGGCCCAAAGATCCCAAAATATCCAGAAAATGGACTAAATTTGTCAATTTTAAACGGGCACTTTGGAAAGGACCATCCGCTCACTCCGTTATCTGTAGCTCATTTCACTGGCGCTTTTCCAACAATATGGGCATGTAAGGACACCAACGAAAGGTGTTCAAGAGCCTCTGTAACATGGAGGTAAACAGGGTAAGGACACTCACTTCGCCTGTTTTAGTTGGTGTTAGTTAACGTTAGCTTGACTTGCTAAACTCGGTGTCTCAGATTATACTCGGCTACGTAGCTGCATTACGGAGGTTTATAGTGTCGGATGAATTCGAGTTCGACTTCGATCACATTTACAAGAATAAAGGTGCCTCTAAATTTGAGTTTAGCTTATTGCTAGGCTATTGTCATGAATAATGTTGGTTATTTAGCTAGATACTGTCATAACAGTCAGTCATAACGGTGTTTTACCGCGGCGTTGTTCAGCTGTTGTCCACCAGTGACGTCACGGTTGCGTTCAAGAATTTCCGTAGCGAGCTCGGGTTTTTCCGTCGATTTAATAAAATTGTCAGTTTTAAAGCAAATTAAGCTGCTATTTTCATTTTTATTCATACTTATATCTGTCAGTAACTACAATAATGTGGAATATTCATGGAGGTCCTTTAAGTGGTGCTTAGCCTTTAAGATTTCAGAAATGTGTGTGGACTGTGGAAAAGTATGAAATATAGTCATCTTTAAAGAAAGTACATATTTTGAAGCGAATGATTTCCCATTAATATATTTCTGAGACCACAGGCAGTTATTGGGGAAGTTGAGTGTCAGCACTTCAGCGTGGAGCTGGAGAATGTGGCATTCAGGCTTTATCCTTGTGAAGAACCTTGTGGGAAGATATCATGCGGGAGAATGACGGCAGCGGCGGAGAAAGTACATCCTGACTTTCTGAAATGTCTTTATGAAATGAAGCACGTTGCAGTACATTCAGGCTTCTGTGGCAGATGTAAAGCCCTCCAGGCGTTTCGTAGAGTCACTGAAGGGCCTCAGAAATGCAGTAAAGCAACTTGCTGTAACGTGTGGAAGAGCTGGGCTGGTTTCAGCTGATACTAAGTTTGCGCCATGGTGTGTTGTGTAGATACATAGTTTATGCGCTGACTGCTGTGGGCTGTATGATGAGGTACTGCTTCAGTGATTAGAATCACATTCACTGGAGGATTCATTTCTGAGGCTGGGAAGATGAACAAAATGTATAGGATTTTTGGAAACCCATGTTTGTTTCGTTTTGAATAGATTTAGAATTACTCCCTAAATCATTTTTAATCTTTTACTTTAAATTGCATTAAAAGAAACGTTACATAAATCTACCCTCTGTTCCTTTACAGTTTTGAAGGTAGTTATTGAGTCCTTTCATGAAGGGTCCTGAAGGTGACACATTTGTAAACAGCCCTTTTACTTTTGGAGCGCTGCCACAGGAAGTCGTGGGCTCAGGTCTCAGAAAATTTCCTGAACTCAGCTTTCAAGCACGAGAAGCATGAGTCTTAAAGGAACAGTGTGATATAAAATTGGCATTGGACCAACCAGGACAAGTTTACTTCTGGAGTAAATGTACCTTAATTATTACGTGCTCACAAACTGCTTTCAGTTTCCTAAAGTAAATACAATATACGTGTTTAAGTGCTGTTTCAGACGCTGTGGCACAGTTACCTATGAACAGGGACACCAATGTTTTTCAATGCAAAGCACTATATCGAGTGTAAGAGGCACATAAAATATATCGCGTGTTCTCCCTGTGTCTGCGTGGGTTTCCTCCGGGTGACTGTCTGTGAGGAGTGTGGTGTGTTCTCCCTGTGTCTGCGTGGGTTTCCTCCGGGTGACTGTCTGTGAGGAGTGTGGTGTGTTCTCCCTGTGTCTGCGTGGGTTTCCTCCGGGTGACTGTCTGTGAGGAGTGTGGTGTGTTCTCCCTGTGTCTGCGTGGGTTTCCTCTGGGTGACTGTCTGTGAGGAGTGTGGTGTGTTCTCCCTGTGTCTGCGTGGGTTTCCTCTGGGTGACTGTCTGTGAGGAGTGTGGTGTGTTCTCCCTGTGTCTGTGTGGGTTTCCTCCGGGTGACTGTCTGTGAGGAGTGTGGTGTGTTCTCCCTGTGTCTGCGTGGGTTTCCTCAGGGTGACTGTCTGTGAGGAGTGTGGTGTGTTCTCTGTGTCTGCGTGGGTTTCCTCCGGGTGACTGTCTGTGAGGAGTGTGGTGTGTTCTCCCTGTGTCTGCGTGGGTTTCCTCCGAGTGACTGTCTGTGAGGAGTGTGGTGTGTTCTCCCTGTGTCTGCGTGGGTTTCCTCAGGGTGACTGTCTGTGAGGAGTGTGGTGTGTTCTCCCTGTGTCTACGTGGGTTTCCTCCCGGTGACTGCCTGCGAGGAGTGCGGTGTGTTCTCCCTGTGTCTGCGTGGGTTTCCTCCGGGTGACTGTCTGTGAGGAGTGTGGTGTGTTCTCCCTGTGTCTGCGTGGGTTTCCTCCGAGTGACTGTCTGTGAGGAGTGTGGTGTGTTCTCCCTGTGTCTGCGTGGGTTTCCTCAGGGTGACTGTCTGTGAGGAGTGTGGTGTGTTCTCTCTGTGTCTGCGTGGGTTTCCTCCGGGTGACTGTCTGTGAGGAGTGTGGTGTGTTCTCCCTGTGTCTGCGTGGGTTTCCTCAGGGTGACTGTCTGTGAGGAGCGTGGTGTGTTTTCCCTGTGTCTACGTGGGTTTCCTCCCGGTGACTGCCTGCGAGGAGTGTGGTGTGTTCTCCCTGCGTCTGCGTGGGTTTCCTCCGGGTGACTGTCTGTGAGGAATGTGGTGTGTTCTCCCTGTGTCTGCGTGGGTTTCCTCCGGGTGACTGCCTGCGAGGAGTGCGGTGTGTTCTCCCTGTGTCTGCGTGGGTTTCCTCCCGGTGACTATCTGCGAGGTCCCTAAACGGTAACATTACAGAAGATGGAATAACTTTCAAATAATTTTGGAGCAGTTCCATTGGTCCATTCATTATTGTGAAATGTTCACTCAACGTGAACGACCGCTGCTGTGTTCTATTACAGAGTACTGTGTTGTGCAGTGTCACCAATTACAGCAGTAAACTTTAAGATGGAAACACTTTAAATAGTGAAATTGTGCATAGCTCAAAATCTTACCTCATTCGTCAGGCTGTGTATTCATTCATTCATTTATTTGCATTTCATATAACTGCCTGATTAATGATTAATCTCTTCATTCAGCTGTTCAGACGTCTGGTTGCATAATTTTCTAGAACCTAGCATTTTATATCAGACCTCTCTCAATGACTTGACTTCTTACACAGACCCCACCCCCTCATTTCAGGGCACCATAATGTGTGGGACATAGCAGTTGTCTACTAGAGAAGCCGTAGCGTTTGATTGCTTCTCTTCAGCACATGGAATGTGATTTGGCTTGATTTCAGACTTTAAAGTGTGGGTCAGAGGGGCATTTCTGGGGAGAAATGTGCCTTTGTCTCACATGTTACAGAGGGCAATGTATATGCGGTTTCCTCTTGATCTTGTAAGTCTGCATAGAGTGTAAACATGTGACCATACACACAGCTCACCATTCGATATGATACACACTACTAGTTAACAATTACATGTTCTCACAATAATATGTGCAATGTTTGAATGCAAGAAAATAGCAGTTCTATCCTTATTGTTGCATTTTCTAACGGAATGGAGAAAGTGTAGTCGGTAGGTGTCGCAGTCACACAGCTCCAGGGTTCTGGTGTTCTGGGTTCAAGCCTCGTTCCAGGTGACTGTCTGTGAGGAGTGTGGTGTGTTCTCCCTGTGTCTGTGTGGGTTTCCTCCGGGTGACTGTCTGTGAGGAGTGTGGTGTGTTCTCCTCCCACCATCCAAAAACACACATTGGTAGATGGATTGGCGACTCAAGTGTCGGTAGGTGTGAATGTGTTGCCCTGCGACGGACTGGCGCCCCCTTCAGGGTGTATTCCCGCCTTGCGCCCAATAATAATAATAATAATTATTATTATTATTATTATTGGATACTTCAATTTGTACAAAATATATTAATTGCCAGAAGTATTTCGAGACCCAAAACCAAATATTATACACCAAATTATGGCTTTGGGTATCGTAATGGAATAGAGCAGAGTAATTGCTCGTTGTCTGTGATGCGTTATACGGTCTCCACAATAAATGTGTCTTGTTTGCTGAATGTGATACTGGGAGGTTTTGCTGCACTGTTACCCACCCCCACCCCTCCCCCGTCTGTGTGTGCTATGGTCAGGGTTCACCTCTGCCCAGATCACTTTAGTTTGCGGTGTGTTTAACCAGTATTTTGTGCAAACGCGGAGTGGCGTGGAATGGATGGGTGTGAAGTTGGCTGCTTTCTGCTTGCTCAGTTTTTCCGAGTCACCGAAGTGTCGCCACTCCTGCCTCTGTGATGTCACTCAGAAGCATCAAATACAGAGCTGGAAACTTTATCCTGTTCTCAGTGTTCTCCCGGTCATGTGACCTCAGGCCACAGGCAATACTCCTTAAGGCTACCTGACATAAACATGTGTAAATGTGTTGTTGCTTCCAGAACCTCTCTTACGTTTGAGGCCTGATGTGAATGTATCAGCAGGTTTGTGAATGGACGAATAATAATGTGTTTACGAAACCCCAGTGTCTGTAAATGGGTAAGAACAAAGTGTCTCGGTTGGGATTCTTAGTCCACAGTTGTGAGTGTGTGGTGCCCTGTGGTGGACTGCGTTCCTGCCTTACGCCCAGTCATTTCTGTTGATCTGCTCCTCAGGAAGTGTTAACATTAGTTCTATATAGAACTCAGGGTTCTCACTTAGGAACCATTGAAGAACCCTCGTTTTTAAAGACTGTATGTAAGAGCTGATGTGGGCGGGGTGCAGTGTTTGTTGCTATTTAAAGGAGGGTTGTTGTGTAATTGTTAATGATTAATGAAGCACACGTGCGGAGGTCACGGTGGCATTCTTTGACGCTGTTCTCCGATCAGCTGTGGTTGTTCATGTCGACTGTTGAAGCGTCTGAATGGGGAAGTGTGGCTGGACTGCAGTAACCTGCGCTGAGGGGAGTGTGATCCTCTCGAGATGAGTTCGTCAAATCACATGTTTCTGACACAGGAGTGAGGGAGTAATCTCTTTAACACATGAGTGTTGGGCTCCAGTGATAAGGAGGGCTGGTGTGGGCGTGGGGTCTCCTTTCTCTTTCTCTCTCTGTGTCTGTCTCTCTTTCTCTCTCTGTGTCTGTCTCTCTTTCTCTCTCTGTGTCTGTCTCTCTTTCTCTCTCTGTGTCTGTCTCTCTTTCTCTCTCTGTGTCTGTCTCTCTTTCTCTCTCTCTGTGTCTGTCTCTCTTTCTCTCTCTCTGTGTCTGTCTCTCTTTCTCTCTCTCTGTGTCTGTCTCTCTTTCTCTCTCTCTGTGTCTGTCTCTCTTTCTCTCTCTCTGTGTCTGTCTCTCTTTCTCTCTCTCTGTGTCTGTCTCTCTTTCTCTCTCTCTGTGTCTGTCTCTCTTTCTCTCTCTCTGTGTCTGTCTCTCTTTCTCTCTCTCTGTGTCTGTCTCTCTTTCTCTCTCTCTGTGTCTGTCTCTCTTTCTCTCTCTCTGTGTCTGTCTCTCTTTCTCTCTCTCTGTGTCTGTCTCTCTTTCTCTCTCTCTGTGTCTGTCTCTCTTTCTCTCTCTCTGTGTCTCTCTCTTTCTCTCTCTCTGTGTCTGTCTCTCTTTCTCTCTCTCTGTGTCTGTCTCTCTTTCTCTCTCTCTGTGTCTGTCTCTCTTTCTCTCTCTCTGTGTCTGTCTCTCTTTCTCTTTCTCTCTCTCTGTGTCTGTCTCTCTTTCTCTTTCTCTCTCTCTGTGTCTGTCTCTCTTTCTCTCTCTCTGTGTCTGTCTCTCTTTCTCTCTCTCTGTGTCTGTCTCTCTTTCTCTCTCTCTGTGTCTGTCTCTCTTTCTCTCTCTCTGTGTCTGTCTCTCTTTCTCTCTCTCTGTGTCTGTCTCTCTTTCTCTTTCTCTCTCTCTGTGTCTGTCTCTCTTTCTCTCTCTCTGTGTCTGTCTCTCTTTCTCTTTCTCTCTCTCTGTGTCTGTCTCTCTTTCTCTTTCTCTCTCTCTGTGTCTCTCTCTTTCTCTTTCTCTCTCTGTGTCTGTCTCTCTTTCTCTTTCTCTCTCTCTGTCTGTCTCTCTTTCTCTTTCTCTCTCTCTGTCTGTCTCTCTTTCTCTTTCTCTCTCTCTGTCTGTCTCTCTTTCTCTTTCTCTCTCTCTCTGTGTCTGTTTCTCTCGCTCTGTGTCTGTCTCTCTTTCTCTCTCTCTGTCTGTTTCTGTCCATCACACACTCTCTCTCTGTCTCTGTATGGCTCTCTCTTTCTCTCTCTGTGTCTCTCTCTCTCTCTCTCTTTCTCTTTTTCTCTTTATAAACAACCCCTAACTAAGAGGTCTGGAGATCTCCAGTGGAGGATCCTACATGGGGTCATAGCAGTGAACTCTTTTGTGTCTGTGATAAATCCAGAAGTCAGTGATAGGTGTGTTTTTTGTGGGCTCAGAGAGACCATCTTTCACTGTTTTTTAGAGTGTTCAAGGCTTAAGTTCCTTTTTCTGACACTTGAGTTTTTATTTTTGAAATGTGGGGAAATTTTTAACTCTTGTGCTTTTATTTTTGGGGCTGGGTATCGACAAAAAGACCGTGTTAAGTGGCAGCTGCTTAATTTCATAGTGGGTCAGGCAAAACTGGCGATATACAACTCCAGGAGAAATAAAATGGAGGACAAATCTGGTCAGGAGGTTTTACCTCTGTTCTTGTCCCTGGTAAAGTCCAGAAATTTCTTTGAGTTTGGTTTTTACAAAACTCTGAATAACATTGAAGGTTTTGAGCTGGAATGGTGTTGTAATGATCTCCTGTGCAGGGTTGAGGAGGGAGAGCTGATCTTCACAAGCCCTTTGAGCTGAATGCTTTAATTGATACTGTGTTTATGTCTGTGATGTCGTACTGTGTTTGTTTACTGTTATATGTGTTTATGGATGGTTGAATAAATGTTATGTTTTTAAAAATCAAAAAAAAATCTTTTTCTCTTTCTCTGTGTCTGTCTCTCTCTCTCTCTCGCTCTGTCTGTCTCTTTCTCTCTCTTGCCCTCTCTCTCTCTGTGTCTGTCTCTCTTTCTCTCTCTGTCTGTTTCTGTCCATCACACACTCTCTCTCTGTGTCTCTGATTGGGTCTCTCTTTCTCTCTGTGTCTGTGTCTCTTTCTCTCTCTCTCTCTCTCTCTCTGTCTAAACACATGTGCTCTTTAACCCTCAGAGTTATCCCTATACCTTCAGTTAAACTTATGTAATTATTTTAAAGGGATGACCTAATGTTACATAATGATTTGAGGTTTATTTGAGGCCTGAAAAGGATTTTACTCGTTGTGCTGCATTTTGTGTTGAAAATGAAATGTTTCTTCTGTGAGGTCTACAACGTGTGTCATTCTCTTTCAGTCATTTACTTTATCCTTTATTTCAGACTTTGAGTCTTGGGTGGCAATGATTAATGATTTAAAATCAACAAATCCACTCATTTACAGTCAGTTTTATCTTTGTTCAGCCCCACCGTCAGGAACAGGTTCCAAGGCCTTCGTAAAGATGGAATCTGGACCAACCTGAAAGCTTTATGTTCTATAAACGTAGATCCTTGTCCCTCTGTTTGCTTCCTCTGTTTGTACACCAAACATACGGAGAGAAATGAGAAAATTTCAAACTCCAAATTCAGTTTTCAGGGGGTTGTCTCATTCAAACTGCACTTCATCAGCGTGACATCATATATTTCCAAAAACCTTACGATAAATATGAGCGGACACTTCAGAAATGTCTTGAGACTCTCAAAAAAAACTGTGCTCTCATATAAATGTGGGTCAGCACTAAGACCATGTTTAACAGAGGAAAAACAGGCAATTAGCACAAAGTGATGAGTGATTAAACAATGGCAGAAACGTGAAAGAGAATTGAGTGAAAATGTCTAAAATCCAGAGCTGCTGCTCCTTGCTCCTCCCTGCTGTGGGCTCAGGTCGGTGGAACACTGGCTCCCTATCATTTAAGGAACATACGCTAAAAACCGGCTGATCTGAACAGAGCTGTTTGGTCAGAGGGAGAATGCTGCTGTAGGCTTTGATCCTTGTGGCATTTTGAACAAAGCAGATGACAGGCGTTATATTAATATACACCTTGTAATAGTTGTCTCCAAAACCACGTACAAATATCCTGGCCATCCCTACTGTACTGACAGCACCTCTAATGTCATATTTATAGTTGTAGTAAGCAGTTTTAAATATAATAGTTGTTTTTCCACAAAGAGCAGCAGAGCTTTATTAAAACCCAGGTGACTTGCTTAATCCCAGTGATGGGCTTTTGAGTGGATTAGGGTGTGTATTTATGGTCCTGATGCTCAAATTGAAGAGATTAGTTAAGATAAGTTTTACACACACACACACACACACACACAGAGAGGAGTGAAAATCCTTAATTTCCTGTTTTTGAGGCCTCCAGTCCACCTGGGGGCCATTAGCCCAAATCCTTGCCTTTATTTATTTATTTATTTGCAATTTATATTTTATTTGCACATGTAATCAGGTTCACACGTAGAAACTAAGGCTCATGGTACACACGTAAACCAAGAAGGAAGGAAAGAAAACAAATCTAAATGCAGTTTAACACAGTTCTTCGAGGTGTGTTCTCCAGTGCAAACTAAATGTCAGTCGCGTGTGACGTTTATTCACTCGGTGGTGGTGCAGAATAAGGCCGAGCGTGATTTTTACACGTCACCTCCTCGGTCTTGGTTATCTGTGTTATGATGGTTAGTGTTTGTTTTGCCATGTCACTGCACAGAGACGAGGAAGTTTTGAGTTTGAGAGACATCTGTTTGAAGATGCTCTCTGTTCCTCCTTTGGCTAAGGGTTATCTCTCATATTGAGAATGATGACAGGGCGTTACGCTCTGTATGATTTAAAAACAAGGTTCCTGTCGGTTGTTCTCTGTGAGAGTTTACAACTAGGACCACTGTCTAGAAACAAGACCCTTGGGAAACAACCAGTATTTTGTGGCCTTAAAGTCTTAAAGACTCTCTAAGTTTACTGATTAAATACGGCACAAAGAAAACGAAGAGGAAAGAGAACTGAGGGAAAATGGATAAAAGGCAAAGTGGCTGCTCCTTGCTTCTGAACTATGGCTCTTTCCTATTTAAAGGAACAGGTGAATTTGTCCATTTTTGAAGGAGTAGTTGGGCAGTAATTTAAACTTACCCCTACCCACAAGTTCATACTAGGTTTGCTGGTTTGACTGTCCTCGAACAAGGTGGGGTTTTCTTCACTCTGCTCTTGCCAATGAGAAACAGTAGGAAAACACACACTGTTCATTGCCTAGATCCGGCTGCTGCTCTTAAATAAACACCCCAAGTGTCTTCCCAAAGATACACAACACTGAGCAAAAGCATATCAAGAGCTTGTTGCATCTCATGTTACTAATAGATAGATACTTTATTGATCCCAGAGGGAAATTCACATTATTGATGGTGTAATGTGAGAAAATGCTAAATAAAAGATGGACAGCTCCAGAAATGAACAATAAATTATTAATTAAACAAAAAATGTTTTAATAAATAACTCCACTATTACACAATGCTCCTGACTGTCAGTATCGGCAGGTACAAAAACACACACTTGTACTAGGTTTGGAAAAAATGAGTATTTATACATTCCTAATAGGGGTGACTGATACGGCCCTAAAATAATATCGTGATATTTCAGCGTATTTTGATGTTAACGATATTTTTGGCGATACGAAAAAACACTGAAAAATAATTTCAAGAACACACTATTGCCACAAAATGTTTAAAATAAAATTGATTAAATTTTACTTTAGTACAAAGCCAACGATTTCAAACATTTAGAAGAAACAATAAATAAATGTGTAAACGTTTGCTTATTCTGTAAACAACCGTAATTACCAAGATTCTGACATTGTATAAAAAATATTTTGAATATTGATATTATTTCCAAATTTTTGAACGTAGAACAAATTTCCACCGTACCCGTCTCTGTACCTAAATGACTCGTAATGAATGTACACCATTTTTACGTGTAACGGCATGATGTCATTACGTAAACACGTCAGAATATCACGATTATCCTGATATTGACCTTATTTTTATAGTTTATATTATTGCACACGCTACGATAAAGCACAGCCCTAATTCCTAGTGCAAATGATATATTTATGCGGTAAAATAGCGTGACATTTTTGTTTTTTCTGCCATAGCGCACACTCCTATCTACAAGAATAAGTAAAGGTACATTGCAATGCAAAAAGACTTTAACAATGACTAATAGTTTTTTGCAGACTTTAGATAACAGTCCTAAACCACATTGGAAAATCTGAGTGAGGTTTTGTTGAAGTGTTTATTCACAGATTTGGTGACCGTTTACCTCTTGTTCGTTAGCCATATTAGCATCGCACCGTCCAGTTTAAAGTTGAAAACAAATGTTTAGAGTTTAAACATGTCGTGGCTGAGTGACCGGGGAAGAGGAAGACTAGCTTTTTTTCTACAGCTCTTCCCCCACCCTGTGCTGTCTTCACTGTCCTGTGTGTTCTGAAATATTTTCCTGATCGTAGCGGCTGATAGCTGTTGTACATTTCCGTTAGAGATGTTCAGTAATTCCCCCTGCGTGAGCAAAGGGGGCATGAACGTGGGTGTTTGGCCAGATGTTTTCTCTTCAGAGTCTGTGTTATTGACCCCAGTGGATTGTTTAGTCTGACATGTTCACAAGATTAACCCCTTAAACACCAGGTGTGTCATAAGAAACTACTATGAATGATTCAGGATCTAATATCAGTTCAGTAACCCACATAGGCTTTAGGTCTGTGAAACTAACCATGACCATAAGGTTTGACATCATCTCAGTTTAGTCAAAAACTAGTGTTGATCAAGTCTAGACTCGACTGTGGCAGGACATAAGTTTCAGTATCTTTTCTTTACTTCTCCTGCTTTTTCTGTCTATCTTTCAAAATGTCGGTTTGTTCGTCTTCTGTCTGTTTTGTGTTTGTGTTCTGCTCCGTCTCTTGTTTTCAGGGCACCTCTGTGTCCCAGTCTTCCTCATAGACTGTTTATTTGTTTGCGATGTTACTTTGTGAAGTGGAAGATATATGACTCCATGTCTCTAACATCTGTAACAGTGTTTACATCACTCTGTTTGGAGCTCTCTTTTGTTACACCACGAGGCCTGTGTAGCTGGGTTTTTACGGCAGAGTCGCTGCACTTCCGGGGACTGGGGCTTTCTGTTGTTGAGGAGAAATTGAGCAAGCTTTTAACTTGAATCATAGCGACTCTGCCTCACGTCCCTGTCTGCTCTCTACAAGCCAGACTCTGACGTTACACCCGTAGCAAAACAAAGAGCTCAGGCTCAGAGGCTGAGTGAGAACGAAAGTGTGAGATTGGACAGTTGTTAAAGCGAAGTGTGTGAAGCTGAACAAATATTGGATACAAATATGGAACAATGACGTTTAATCTTCAGCTAGTGATTGGGGGGATTTGGAGGTAAAGGATGTGATTGGAGGGTGGATGGATTAAGGGAAGCATGTTGTTGAATATGTTAAAAAGTGAAGGGTACGTCGAGTCGAATTCTGAAAGGAATCGTGTGATTGAATGAAGCATTGCGACTGGACAGATGAAGATACCATGTGATTGGATGAATGATGTAACCCACTTCCTTCCGCAGTGCTTAGACTGCAGATGAAGGTCATGCAACGTTAGTTGAATGTGTGTGTGTTAGTACTCACCAACTTCCTGTGTTCAAAAACATTATGCACTCTTCTGGTTTATAAACCTCCACTTGCCCACTTTCTCATGTTGTTTTTGCCTTGCAGCTTATCCACCAGCTCTGAGTACACAGACTAACACTGCTTTATTCATTTAGAATCATTGGAGAGGTTATTTGCTTAAAATAAAATCTAAAATTAGCATTAACCCAAACCCACATTCAGGTTTGAAGGAGCAGAAAGGAGCAGCAAAAAGTAATGGGATGAAATAACATAATAATGAGTTACGTTTACAGTTTTTCCTTTAATCGCTTGAATAAGTCTGTTGTTCATTTATTATTCACATGGTTTAATAGAGTTGCTATGGATTATTGAGTAAATACTGTACATTTTTACAATAACTACTCTCAATTATTAAAGGAGCCCATAATAAGACACTTATTCAGTGCCTGTGCAGCTTAATTAGTGGGTGTTCAAACCACAAGCCTGCACTCTCTCTCCAACCAGACCACCCAGTCAGTCAGTTCTTTTGTGGGCTTCTACCAGCAAACGTGGGATAAAACGTGCCGTTCCGAGTCTGCTCTGCTTTTGATGTCAAGTTCTGAGACTTCAGAGTTGCCCCGCCCCTTCATCTGTGTCTCTCCAATCACAGCGCTGGAACTGCGCTTGTGTGAGTGCACTGAATGAAAACGACTAACTAGTAGAACTAGAGAAAACTCAGTAACCACTATGATGCTAATCAACTAATAAGTTCTGTAGTTGAGAATGTGAAATGTGGAGCTCTTAGATGTTTAGCCGTCAAGTTATACCCTTTACATTATGATGAAGTATAAAGAGATAACGTACTAAAGATGGTTCTCCAAGTCTCTCCAGTTTCCTGAAGTTCTATGAAGCCTATGACCCATGTCCACTCTGGTTGAGTTGTGCAGAAGCAATGATGAAGGATTTGGCCTTGTTCCAGGGTGTTTACACTCATCTAATAAAGATGACACACCATGACGAGTCCTGTTTGTTTACAGTGTACACTGCAGCACGGCTCGGTGACAGCCGTCTGTGATACACGCTGTTTGGTTTGGGGCTGAAGAAAGGGCAGTGGAAGGTCAAACACCGGGGACTTATCTGCTTAAAGTGATAATTTGGTGTTATTCTTGGACTGGAGCTTCAAAGTTGGAGTTAACAAGTAATGACTCAAAGGCCCCAATTAACATCATCATAATTCAAGACCAGATTCTCACGCACTCACTTCCAGGAACTTTTAAAGGGGACATTCGTTATCACTTTACACAAGTGAGCACAGTTCTGGGGTCTTAAAGGCTAAGCAGCAGCGATATGAAAGTGTCAAACAAATAAATCCAGTGGGATTTGAGTTCCTAACTTGTGTTTATTGATAGTCAGAAAACATGTTATTTCTTACTAATTGAAGGAATAAGGTTTAAAAGAACGTTGGTCCCCCCCCAACGGTGTTGGGAAACTCTAATAGGCGTCTTGCCTGTGACGTAGATGGTGGACAACAACTCTAGAAGCTGCACTTAATTTAATGCAAAATGACGAATGTGTTGTTTTTGGCTGCAATCATTCAATGTACAGTGGGACATCTGTGAACAAATGGCCCAAAGATCCCAAAATATCCAGAAAATTGACTAAATTTGTCAACTTTAAACGGGCACTTTGGAAAGGACCCTCCGCTCACTCCGTTATCTGTAGCTCATTTCACTGGCGCTTTTCCAACAATATGGGCATGTAAGGACACCAACGAAAGGTGTTCAAGAGCCTCTGTAACATGGAGGTAAACAGGGTAAGGACACTCACTTCGCCTGTTTTAGTTGGTGTTAGTTAACGTTAGCTTGACTCGCTAAACTCGGTGTCTCAGATTATACTCGGCTACGTAGCTGCATTACGGAGGTTTATAGCGTCGGATGAATTCGAGTTCGACTTCGATCACATTTACAAGAATAACGGTACCTCTAAATTTGAGTTTAACTTATTGCTAGGCTATTGTCATGAATAATGTTGGTTATTTAGCTAGATACTGTCATAACAGTCAGTCATAACGGTGTTTTTCGGCTGTTGTCCACCAGTGACGTCACGGCTGCGTTCAAGAATTTCAGTAGCGAGCTCGGGTTTTTCCGTCAATTTAATGAAATTGTCAGTTTTAAAGCAAATTAAGCTGCTATTTTCATTTTAATTCATACTTATATCTGTCAGTCACTACAATATTGTGGAATATTCATGGAGGTCCATTAAGTGGTGCTTAGCCTTTAATGAAAACTCTGATATGTTTTGGTCAGTAGGTCAGAAACCACAAAAATGAGTCTATTTACAATTCCTGAGAAGGCCAAGTACGACTAAATTGGTTGTTCACTATATGTGCATATTAAATATGGGGACATTGGAGCCCACAACTCAAACACTGAAATAAACAACATCTGTGAGATCTGCCGAAGTCAGAAACCTGAAATACAACAAGCCTTTCCTTATTTTTTTGGCTGCTGCTTTACACATTACAATTGTCCTGCTTCCTTGTCTGAGTCTCTATAATCACAGCGTTGGATTGCGTTTATACGAGAGTCTGGTTCCCATAACTTTCAGTATCTGAACAATATGATGTTTGATAGCATCATTGTTTTATCTTTTCGTGTGAAGACTTTCATCTCCCTGGTTTCAGTAGAATTGCTGGATGAGCAGGTCTCCAAATATATTTGTAGCCAAAGGAATATTTATGCAGTGACAGCACCATTCAAGTCATTTGTTAAAAATAATTGAATGGAAATAAATGTCATCTGTGACCCCTCACTTTGAAACCCCTGCTGTGACATTGTTATCACATGGGCGCGCACACATCGCATGGCCATCTTGAAATCTTTCTTCCATGCTGAGGTTTGATCACTAATAGCTTCATTAACAGAGAGAGATTAGGAGGCTAGTCCTCCTCTGTGTTTGAGAGAGAAATATCCCACAGAATAAGCAGTAAAATGAACTCCAGGACTGATGTCTAAAACCTTATTTTGTCTTCCAGGCCAAGAATAAAGAGACCGGTGCCCTCGCTGCTGCCAAGGTGATTGAGACGAAGAGTGAGGAGGAGCTGGAGGACTACATGGTGGAGATTGATATCTTGGCGTCATGTGACCATCATTACATAGTGAAGCTCCTGGACGCGTTCTTCTATGAACACAAGCTGTGGGTGAGTTTGTGGTGAATTATAGGAAACAACAGGATTGAAGTAAACAGACATTTTTTGGTGACTATTATTTTACAACTAGCTGAGCAGCATCTCTGGAGGGGGTTGATGAATTTTCCCTGTGTCAGTGTGGGTTTCCTCTGCGTAGTTCAGTTTCCTAACGTTGCCCAAAAACACACCATGAACAGGATGAAATTAAAGAATAAATGAACTGCTCTCTCTCCAATAACACGAGTCCCAATTGCTGTAAAACCACACTAGAAGCTTGTTGGTGTGGAGACAGAACTGGCTCTTTCAGTGACCCCAGTAAAGAAATAATCAGAGACATTCACCTCTCATTTGTCCCATGTGCATTTAATCGACTGTAGCCTTTATTGTTCCAGTGAATTTGATACCAGACTGGTTTAACTTCCCAAACCCTGTTAGAAACCTCTATCCGTCCAGAAAAGGTTATTTCTAATTCTGGAGCTTCACCAGACCACAGGCAAAACTCTACAGTCCCAGGAGGCAATGTCTGACGAACAGATCTTCTCAGAGGCTTCTGCTCTGCCCAGATCTCTCCATGGGGCTGGAATTGTCATAGTTCAGGGAAGACTAGGCAACTTCAGCCACTTTTGAATTACAGGATTTTACAGGACACCGTGAGGCCCTGTGTTTGTCTCTGAGACAATGGTCAAATATTTGACGGTGATTTCCTGGCTGCTTCAAGAAGAAATAACAAAACTCCCCAACTTTATACAGATTCATGAACTGAAAAACCACACATAAAAGTGTAAGTGAGCAGGAACTCTTTGGAATGAGTTCTACTAATTTTTTTTATTTTTTTACATTCAAAAAAGGGGGGGGGGTGACTGAGAGACAGTCCCTGTGTAATCTTCAGAAGCTGTGGAATTTGACAGAAAGATGTGAAGAAACACGTAAAGTCTGACATTCACTCCTTTCTCTCTCTCTCTCTCTCACACACACACACACACACACACAGAATTGTTGTTCGTTCATGAATGGCGTGTCTTGTATCTGTTGAATCCGGTTCAAATTCAGTTCATTCTTACAACATTGGCACCAAAATGAATACAAATTATTTTTTTTCATGTAATTTTAAATAGAAGCATTGTGGAAAGGCTTATACATGTTCTATAAGCAGGTTTTATATACACAGTTAAAGAGGCAAATCTTATCTGCATCAGGTTTGAAGAAAAGGTTTCTGTCAGAACCGTTTTTTAAAAAAAAAAAAAAAATACCCAGAAAATCAGATATTGATTAAATGGATATTTTCCACACCACTGTCTATTCATACAGTCTCCATTCAGAAACCTCTGCCCTGATCCAGAGCCAAAAAACACTGTTAGGCAAATGATTATGAACCATTACAGATATTACCACATCACACTTTCAAGCCAAGAGGCTATTATTAAACCTGGAGGTCTTAAAGAGACAGCGCTACAGATTATTGAACACAAATTCCCTCTCTTTTTCGCATTTCCTCTTTAACGAATGTCTTCATGGTTGTGAATTTTGAAATGGTTTTGAGCGTTTTTAATCACATACCAGTCAAAACCACTGCAAAATAGAGGAGTAACAGCTTCGTTTACTAATCTCAGCTTTTTAAAATAGAGGAACTCTCAGTCTCATGGTGCTGGTGGTTTCTGCAGGGTGTTTTTTTCCAGCATTTGAAGAGCAGGCCTTTTTAAAAAAAAAAAAAGCATAGCTGGAATTCCTCAGAGGGAAAGGTACTGTTCTCTCACTCAGAAGTCAGAAACTTTGTGTTTACACCCCAAACACAGCCAGAGCTGTGACCTGATATTATTTGAGTTTAGCCAGGGTCAGTGGCCTGCCGTCTCCGAAACCGAGATGGACATTTTAGGAAGCACAAAAGTCAAATGCTTAGATTGAAGCACTGTGATGATCTACTGTCTAATATTCAGAAAGTGTAAAATGTGACATACTGGTGTGAAACAACTTGTCGAGTGTGAGGAAGGTCTATTAGGTACACACACATATACACACCCATACCTGCTGGCTTCTTTTTCACCTGCTTCTTAAGCAGGCTTTCCATTCCACCTTAAAAATACAGACGTAAATTTTTGGGAGCGCGCACATTTTTATTTTACATTTCTGCTCCACCACTGTTCTGCCTTAGCAGCTACTTTCTGGTCCTTAAACCTGCTGCACTATTTAAAGGCTAAGCACCACTTAAAGGACCTCCATGAATATTCCACATTATTTTAGTTACTGACATATATAAGTATGAATTAAAATGAAAACAGCAGCTTAATTTGCTTTAAAACTGACAATTTTATTAAATTGACGGAAAAACCCGAGCTCGCTACGGAAATTCTTGAACGCAACCGTGACGTCACTGGTGGACAACAGCTGAACAACGCCGCGGTAAAACACCGTTATGACTGACTGTTATGACAGTATCTAGCTAAATAACCAACATTATTCATGACAATAGCCTAGCAATAAGCTAAACTCAAATGTAGAGGTACCGTTATTCTTGTAAATGTGATCGAAGTCGAACTCGAATTCATCCGACACTATAAACCTCCGTAATGCAGCTACGTAGCCGAGTATAATCTGAGACACCGAGTTTAGCGAGTCAAGCTAACGTTAACTAACACCAACTAAAACAGGCGAAGTGAGTGTCCTTACCCTGTTTACCTCCATGTTACAGAGGCTCTTGAACACCTTTCGTTGGTGTCCTTACATGCCCATATTGTTGGAAAAGCGCCAGTGAAATGAGCTACAGATAACGGAGTGAGCGGATGGTCCTTTCCAAAGTGCCCGTTTAAAGTGGACAAATTTAGTCCATTTTCTGGATGTTTTGGGATCTTTGGGCCATTTGTTCACAGATGTCCCACTGTACATTGAATGATTGCAGCCAAAAACAACACACCTTTTCATCATTTTGCATTAAATTAAGTGCAGCTTCTAGAGTTGTTGTCCACCATCTACGTCACAGGCAAGACGCCTATTAGAGTTTCCCAACACCGTTGGGGGGGACCAACGGTCTTTTAAACCTTATTCCTTCAATTAGTAAGAAATAACATGTTTTCTGACTATCAATAAACACAAGTTAGGAACTCAAATTCCACTGGATTTATTTGTTTGACACTTTCATAGAGCTGGTGCTTAGCCTTTAAGGTGGAATGGACAGCTTATATAAGTCAACGTCAGTGTTTTAAAGCATAAGCATGGCTGTGTTTAGGATGTTAATACAATAATTTACAACTTGCAAATTTTAATATAAAGATGAAATAAACCCATTTCTGTTTTAGGGTACTATTGGACGTGATTAATTGCCCATGGGTTACTGAGATCATTTCTATTTTTAAAGGTGCTTCACTGTGACTTTATTTCTGTAATAATCAGCCATGTCAGTGTTATTTATTTTCCTCTGCCTTTGAGAAAATCACCAGCTTATTTACATACTGATTTTCACCTCTGTACTCCTCTGAATCCATTTTAGTCCCAATGTTGTTTGTGGATCCACCAGAGACCTTCCTGAATTGTTGAAATTGCTTTCCATGGTTCCCTCAGCCATTGACTTTTTCTGGATAGTAAACTTTCCTCTCTGTATGCTGCCTGGGAGTGAGTTATCACGAAACAGGAACTAAAATCACTGACTAAAGCTAGATCAACTTCAGTGGCATCTCGCGGATTTGGTTGCCATGTTGTGACACACTGGAAACTCCCTCATCCTGTAGGGCTGGGCAATTAATCCAAAACGTGAAGTGTTGAAATCAACACTTGTAATCTGCATAAACTTGTCTATATTGTTTATTTTTATTCTGTTGTGTTCCCCACTCTGTGTTTGTTCATGTACTGTTCCTTTAAAACCACGCTACCAAGCTGTAGTCACATGATTCTGCCCTTGTCTGCTACATGGAAGCAACAAAATAATAATAATAATAATAATCGAAATAATATTTAATTAATTGTTATTGTGGTAAAATGTCAAATTAATTGTGATATTGATTTGCGCTCATATCGCCCAGCACTACTGCTTGTATATAATTGCTGTTGGGATGTGGGGTTCATGACCGAGGAGATGTCTAATGATTTATTACAAATGCGCCCAATGGGACGACAGATACATAGTGCAGTTTCTGTAGTGCTGAACCCAGAGTAGCATCTTTAAGGTAAAAATATTACGTAGTGTCCTTTAAGACGTATGTTTTAGGTATTTCCCAGCCCTGGTTATTTTCCCAGCATTGTTTTGGTTTAGAGTTCACTGTAACTTTCTACGGACATTTGTTTAGTACTAGATTTCCTTTCATTCTGCAGTGTAAAGTGTGGGTTCACTGTGTGTGGACGGTCTGACACAGAGGCCAACTGTAAAGCAGAAGTTTATTTTGATCTAACTTTTTTCTTTTTTTTGTAAACACTTAGTCTTATAAACATTTCTAATGCCGTCTCAATGCCTTATGATTGGCTAATGCTCATGTCACATGAGTACAAACGTTTACAGAAATAAGAATTACAGGCTATTATATCTATAGCAGTTTATGGAAAAAACATTTTTTTCACGCTGAAATAGACAAACACGCGCTCCCAAGCGTACACACACCACAGGCTCTCAAACATACTTGTCTGAGTGTGTGAGCCAGTTGCCAGGACAACCCCCACGCTGCACCGTAAAGCATGTGTGTTTGGGTGTGGACAAGGCTTTCAGCTGCCGACTGTGTTTACAGGGCTCTGGCGGGGGGGGGACACAAGGAAACGGCAGCACTTCGTCTGACAGAAGGAGCTTGTTCTCTACACTGTGTGAGGTGCACCGCAGTGTCCACATTGACAGGAAATGAATAGAACAGCAGAACATCTTTACGGTACACAGAGCCCCTTAGTTTTATTTAGCTGAATTAGTCTCACCAAGAGAACTTCTAACGTAACGTTACAGTTGCGTTCACTAAACCCCTCCCCTAAATACCAATCGTTCAGTTGTAGCTTAGCAACTGTAACCCAGCCCAGGCATATCTGACATTTTCAGGACTTACTGTACTTGTGGGGTGCTTGTAAAGAAGATCCTGTTCCTCAGATTTGGAAAGTGAAATGTTGCCTATTTGTAAAATGGAAAACATGATGGAAGTGTAGCATCTGGTTTAAACAGTGTACAAATGCTTTGCCTTTTAATCCTGTCAGAAAATCACACATCAGCAAAGTGTTTAAGTCGATAAGAGTGCTAAAAATATATAATAAAAACAGCTGTTTGCTTACTGCCAGCTTTGGGAAATAACCCAGTGGGGCGTGCTCACTGAATGGTGTAGTTAAGATGTATTTGAACTAGGGCTGTGCCGTATCATGTGCAGTAATATCACCAGCGTTTTTTAAAACGGTAAAAATTAATATCGTGATTATCATGAAATTCTGACCTGGTTACGTAATGACATCATGCAGTTACATGTGATATGGTGTACGTTGATTGTGTAAGTCGTTTAGGCACAGCGAAAGGTACGGTGGAAATTTGCTCTGCGTACAGAAATTTGACGAGTGACTTACGTCGTGTGGAGGTGGTTTGGAAATAAAATACAGGGGGTCCTCGACTTACGACGTTGATCCGTTCCTACGTCGCGTCGTAAACCGATTTTCAGTGTAAGTCGGAACTTACGTACATACTGTACGTAAATAACATACTGTAAGCACTTATTCTATCCTCACACCTACCCTCCTCAGTCCCGAGTCGCGTAACCGTGTATTCTTCTGCCGCGCCGCGCACACCAAACACGAAGTTCACGTTACGACGTTTACGACGCAAAACCACTTAAGTCGAAAGAAGGCTTTATGCAGTAAATGGGAGATGAAACATCGTAACTCGGGACTGACGTAATCCGAGGACCTCCTGTATCAATATGCTAAATATTCGGACAATGTCAGAATCTTGGTAAGTTACGGTTGTTTACCAAATAAGCCAATGTTTACACATTTGTTGTCTCGTCTGAATTTTTTAAATTGTTAGATTTGTGCTAAAATAAAATGTAATTAAATATTATTTAAATAAGAAATGAATATATTAATGAAAAATAATTAATATAAAATGTATTTTGTTGCAAGTGTGTTGACATATGTGTTTTGGCATATCGCCAAGAATATCGTTATTGTCAAAACACCCTGAAATATTGTGATATTATTTTAGGGCCATATCGCCCACCCCTATTTTTTTACACTGCATAGCACATGTTATTTACATTTCCAAACGTTTCAAGAAAGCATTCAATCAGTGAATTCAGAAAATACTCAAATCCTTACACTGGAGACCGGTCTGTTACAGAATAGACTTTAAGGTGTTATTACTGGTTATAAATGTCTAAATGGGGTAGGAGCAGTGTGTTTATCAGATCTGCTGCAAAGATCAGAGCCGAGTGGAGCTCTCAGATCTTTAGGAACTAGAGTTAGTCCTGACTCAGGTGGAAACTAAACACGGAGAAGCAGCGTTTTGCTCCGGCGCCGCTCTTAAACGGAACCAGCCGACTGGGAACATTAGAAGAGCCCTGACACTTTTAAATCAAGACTGAAACGTTCCTGTTTGAGCAGCTACAGCTCGGTTTAAAACACTCAGGACTTTTATTCTGTAACGGCACTGTAGTTCTTTATATTTATTGTATCATTTTAAATTGTTTGAATCATTTTTATCATGTTTTCTTTTACTCTTTTCGTGTATTTCCTTTTATTTTAATTGTTCTAATGGAATTTTTATTCTGGCTTTTAATTTAACTGGGTTTTTTTTCCTGTAAAACATTTTGAATGGCTCCTGTATGAAAGGTGCTCTAAGTAAACTTGCCTTGCCTTAAAACAGCACTTTATCTTCTTCAGGTGAAGCATTTTAAAATGCTTTGAAAGGCTTAGCACAGTGTGTTTTTATATTAAACCCATTTTAATGTGATGTTAATAATAACGAAAGGTTATTCATTTTCCGAGTAGTCTCCAGGTAACCCAGTAACTACTGTAATAATGAAGCTAATCCAGCTGTAATAGGTCAGCAGGCAGAAGCACGGACACTCGCTGTCTTTTCCGCGAGCTCTGAGCTGGAGGAAGAGTGTAAGAGCTCAGTGTGTGGAGAACAATGCAGCCTGTAGTGTGTGTGCAGCGTGAGAAACATGAGGCCTTTGGAAAGTGCTCACATTTTAAGAAGCACAGGCACACGAACAGAACGGCAAAATGGCTTCATTCATACAGCAGCTAAAAAGGCAGCAACTGAAAATTAATTCCACCTCCTCATCAAACCGTGTCTCTGTTCCCTCAGGAATGTCATCGTCATTTCATTACACTTCCTTTGCGCCCAGTGTCCTGTAGAAATGGCTGCGTTCATTCACAATGCTAGGGTTAAAACTTGAGTGTCAGCCATTAATTATTGGCTCTTTAAAACCAATGATCCCTAAACTGTCAGAAATTCTTTACTAAATGTAGTTTAAACATGGTGTGTTCTCCTTTTGGAACATTAGCGGTTTGATTCAGGGACTACAAACTGTCTCTGTGACTGTAGAGAAGAAGCATTGTATCTCTCGCCTAAAACAGTAGTTCAGCCAAGTCTCCAGTTTGATTAGCCTCAGACCCCAGGACTGTGTAAACAGTGTGTTTAATGTCTGTAGTTTTGAGTGGACATCACAAAGCTGGTTGTGTCTGTCCTTTTTTTTTTTTTTCCAGTTTTAGATGTTTAGTGTTTTATTAAACTCCATGAAGCCCAAGGCAGGTCTGCACTCGTTATTGATTCATTGGTTGAGTTTTCGTGTAGTATCCAGCGATGTTGAAAAAGCAACACATCTGTGGAATTCCCCTTTTAAATGAGGCACCACTGGTTCTTTGTGTCATCTGCTCAAATCTCAGGAGGAAAGACACAAACCAAACTGATGTGGTGTTAACAGGCGCCCATCAATGTTTGGTCTCACAGTGCGTCTTGGCTATTTCTGTAGTTTAAGGAAACTTTTTTGGCAGGGTATCACTTTTTAATGAAACTGAAGGTAGGTGATCGGTCATCTGGATCATCAGATAAACTAAAGCATAATCTGACGCTTGATAGAATCTGAGCTGGAGTGGATCTTCAGATCTGTTTTCCTTGTTTTTTAAAGGGTGGTGTGTGTGTGTTGTCTTAAACCTGTTTAAGGCACTTGACAGAAGGTGTGTGTGTGTGTGTTGTCCGACTGGCTAGGCTGCCTTCCTTACCTAAGGTAAGTGGCATGTGTGTCATCCAGAATATTCCATGAATCTGAAAAGAAAATAAAAGCTCTGATACAAATCGACCCAAAGCTCGGCAATCGCTTTCCTTTGAGGCGAAAAACTTGGGTAGTGCATTACTTCATCAGACTCTGTGTGTGTGTGTGTGAGAGATGGAGGGTGTTTACCAGGAAACACAAGGGTTTGTTGAAGTGATCTGGAATGTGACTTGACCTGTTCACATTCAGTCGTGACTGAGCCATCTTTACAGTACAGATACCTTTCATCTGACTGACTCGGGGCCTGAGTGTTTACAGACAGACGTCATAATCCCACTGATTCACATTTGTCTTCCACTGGTTATAAACACAGAAAGAACTAAATTCATTGTATTATTGACTGTCCGTTAAGAGATTCCCTCAGGAAACAACAGTGGTCCTTTTCTGGCAGTGCTCCAAAGAATGCTGTTTGGTGGTTTTATTATTATTTGCTATTTAATATTATATTTGTGTGTGTGTGGCAAAATACAACAGCAGCCCAGAGGTAGCTTATTTCAATAAGGAACTGGGAGTATAGAAGCATATATATTGAATTATTACTTTTCTTTTGACTGCGAGTGTACTTCTGGCTCACTTTTTGGCAGACCCCTCACTGACCCAAAGCAGATCTTTGGTGGAGGCTGATCTGTGTTCAGCAAAACTCCCAGGAGTCCTGTGTGTGTAATGTTGTTGTTATTATTGTTATTATCATTATTAACACAGGCAGAGTTCAGAAAAACCGAACCTTTAGACTCTGTAGGAGACCTGTTTTAACTTATTACCTTCTGCAACCCTGATCTGACACTGTCCACCACGTTCTGATGGACGTTTTCCCGCTTTATCAGTCGTCCAGCTGACAGTACTTTTACCACACACTTGATGATAAACGTGCTGAAAACAAAAAATAAATACCTTTCTTTTGTTATGGCACGGCTCCACAGTTTGTCTCATCATCGGCAGCTTGTGTAACGATGAGCTCATGGCAGAGACATGGAAGTGATGGATCAGTGTCTTACGTAGTTTTGCCTTTTACTCCAAATGAAATCCATCAGCCGACGCATGCTGGTGTGAGAAATTCGTTTCCACATCTGCTGTGAATTTTTGATAGTGATTCTGCACTGGACTCAATGTTTTCATGGTTTTAAAATTCTGACCTCACCCTATTACTTTTATGAACCATCCTAGAATTGTTCACTGAATAGCGCCCCCCGGTGGAGCAGTCTGTGAACGTGAGTGAGTATGAGAGATATGTCCCCTTGGTGTCATGGAGGAAGCTCAGCAGAAAACATTTTATACAAACAGTCAATTTAGCCGTGACAACTGCCTTCCTGCCTCAGAATTTAGGACATTTCCGACTGAGGCGTGAGGGCCTCATTACGTTGTTTGTGTGTGTTAGGAGGCTGACTGATATAGTGTTGGGTTGGGTGGGTTTTTGTCATCCACAAAACATCATTTCCCTTATTTGTTTTGCTTCATCATGTAATTATAACTCTTGTTCCTCTCTGCTTTGTGTTAAAATGTCATGCTGAATGAACCAATAGAACTGCTCCAGAATTTCTTAGATATTTTCTTAGATTAACTTCCATTCCAAGTTAGGAATTTTTTTTTTTCCTCTCCCCCGTTTTGGATCTTCTTGTTCTGATAGTGTCTGCTTGTGTTTTTGTAGTGTAGTGCAGAGTATGAGGGGAGGAAATAAGAGACGCAATCTTTGGCAGCGCTGCAAAAATTTACAGCATCCAGCTAGTCTTTATTTATTAACATATTTATCTATTTTTCTTACTTATTGCTTTTCTTCTGTCAGATTTGGCCTCAGCCTCATAGTTGGAATGTGGCCTGTGTGTCTTGGAGGCCGGGAAGAAACATAGTGTCATTGTATTATCACCTTCATCACTAAATAAACATGCGAGCGCACACACACACTGAGGGGAGTCTTCAGGGAAATGAGCTGTTGAGAAGTTGATTCCTCCAGAGTCAATGTACTTTGTGTTTGGCTAAATATTGATATTTGTACACTAGAGCCACAAAGCTAATGTAGCTAACCAGTTATCAGTCTTTCCTCTAATTCTGGCCGCTGCCGTATATGGTGCAATTCCGCTCCCTCTCTTTGCCAATCACATTGGGTAAAACAATAAAACTTAAGATCAAGCCTTAGTAGGGCATTTAAACATCAGTCTTGCAAGAAATCACACATCTAAACAATATTTAAGCATCTCTAACAGTGTTGTAATTCTTTGTGTGAAAAACTGCATGTGGAACACAACACATTTCCATTTCACGACAGATATTTCCCTCAGTGTAAAAGTTAGCTTAGCGGTTAGCTTCCTTTTCTCTGAGGGGGAAATCTACCACCATTTTAATCCTTACATGTAGAGTACGGATACCAACACAGGACAAACATAATCTCATTGTGAACCTCTCAAAACCACTGAATGTGGTAGCAACTGTCTCGTTTGACTGTCACAAGCAGGGGAGGTGGCTGAAGTTAGGTGGCGCTAGTAATCTTAGCAGCATTGGCACCTACTTAAACAAAAGCGTTTTTATCTAAAAACACATTTTCTTTCAAAGTCAAGCAAGTCTTGGACATTACTCTACACATATTTGACTCCTGAAAAATGTTGATTTGAGTGAGTAAAGTACTTCTATTTATTTACAGTTAGCTAAGATTTCCAATATTGTAATTAAAGTGGCCGGAACTTGGGGTAATTACGCTAGCATAGTGAAGGTGAGCTGCACACAGTCCTCAAACTGTGTTAAATACAATCTAAAGTGCCTGTAGCTCAGGGGCTAGCTGTTATCGAGGATTCACGATGAATTTACATAAAAATAATTGGGTGTAGTGTGGATGAAAGTTACATAAATCAGACTGAAGCTAAGGGGAACACAGTTCCATATTAAGAAATTCGTTAACCTCTTCTGGTTTGCTCTCCTTTCAGATCATGATCGAGTTTTGTCCAGGTGGAGCCGTGGACGCCACCATGTTAGGTAAACCCTCTGTTTTCTCCAGAGCGTGTTTTATATTGTTTCTTCTCTTTTTATTGAAATTCACCCTCTACCTTTAATCTTGTGATTGCTGGTGAACTTCTTGGACAGGATATTGCTTTTTTTATTGTTATTATTTTTTTTTTCCTCAAAGTTGTAATGAAAATGTGCCCTCAGTTGACCTCAGATGGTTTTGTTTTTGGAGATTAGGTTTAAAAAGTCTGCGATGTTTTCTTTGAGTCAAACTGTGAATACAACCATACAATGAAATTTGATCTCTGCATTTAACATAAGTGGCAGTGAACACACACATTTTGGTGTGTTCTCCCTGTGTCTGCGTGGGTTTTCCGGCTTCCTCTCACAGTCCAAGAACACACAGTGCTAGGTGAATTGGCTCAGATTGTCCCTAGGTTTGAAGGTGTGAGTGTGTGTCGCCCCGTGAGGGATTGGTGCCCCCTCCAGGGTGTGTTCCTGCCTGGTGCCCTTCGATTCTGGGTAGCTTCCGGACCCACCGCAACCCTGAACTGTTCTGGGACCTGTTAATCACCCACTTTGGGGATCAGAAATGGAAGAAGCATCCACTCTTTCTTCCTTTTAAGAACTTTGCTGTTAGGATTTGGTAGCATACCCCCATGAGAACATCGTGAAGTCAGGTACTGATTGTAAACTTGTACGCTGAGCACTCCAACCAACTTAAGCTGATCCCAAATGTGTTGGATTGAGCTCCGTCAAGAAATCACAGTCCCACGTGGCATTGAGCATGATTAACTTAGGCCCACGTTTCTAGTCGTTTCAGAGCCTTCCATTCCATTTGAGCTTTTCTGTTCTGTCCACAGTTCAGTGCATCTTTTATATATAGTGTATTTTAACGTAAGTCAGTCTGTCAATGTCAGGCGTATGTGCCCGTTAAGTAATGACCTTGGAAATACACTCATTCATTTAAGGCCTTAAGAGCTTTTAGATGCAGTGTAAACACTGTGTGTGGTTTAAAAGACTGCTCTGGAAGAGTCAAGCTCCTTCTTTGACTCTGCCTTTGTTTTTCTGTGTGTTTTCCTTCAGAGCTGGACCGAGGCTTGACAGAGAAGCAGATCCAGGTGATCTGCAGACAGATGCTGGAGGCTCTGGATTATCTCCACAGTATGAAGATCATCCACAGAGACTTGAAGGCTGGAAACATCCTCCTCACACTTGACGGAGATATCAAGCTAGGTGTGTGTCAACAGAGAGAGAAAGACTGTGGGCTTTATGCATTATTTGTATTGGTATTTGTTGTGTGCTGTACTTAGTTTATTTCACTGAAAATATGTCCACACCCTCTGTTTATATGCTCTAAAAGTTATTTTTATTTTAGAATTCAATGTTAAAAACACACACACACACACACACACACACAACTATTTGTTGTCATGATACTGAAATTGGGATTTATTTTACGTGCTTGTTGTTTTCTTGTCCTGTATGGTTTTATTTGGGTTATGAGAGTGTAGTGTCCTGATGGGAAATGCAGTCAGCAGAGCTCTCCTGACTAAAACCACAAAACCAGCAAATACAGCATAATCTCAGCTCATCAGAACTAACCCGCCCTCTCCTTCTGTCACGCACACAGGAAAACACCATGCCAATATTTTAAAAATACTTTTCTGGACGTTATATTTGACATTTCTTTTTCAGCATGTGACAACTGCTATAAAACACAGAATACATATTAATATACTTGTATTAGTAATTGAATGTGTTATATAATTAGTCAAAGGCATGGGTGTACTTTTAGGTCATTGCATTAATTGTCCTTGTCCTTATTATAAATGAGTTCTGTTGAGTTTTATAGCACAGGGTTTTTCACAAATGGCAAATCCTGCCCATCCTACTTTCATTTAGGTCCTTTAAGCATTTATGCAATTAATATTATGCATCATAGTGAAGGCTGTTTACTGACCAGACTCTTTCTTAAAAGGATAGGTTTCAGTTTGATGGCGTTGTGTGTCCAGTAATGGCTTTTTGAAATGTCAAGCCAGAAAGAACAGAACAGATCTTAGTTCTGTTCCCCGTTACATCACTCATCTGCCGCCTTGTTTTTCAGCCGTTACACAACTCAAAACACACTGACTCCCTTCTTTGCGATTTTTATTTATTTATTTTTTAAATAGTAAAAGTATATGAAGATTTCAGGGGGTAGCAACAGTTTAAATGATATTAATTGGTGGGAAATAGACTTCCATTACTTGGAAAATACATTGTCTTCGTCAAACAAAACCTAAGATCTTATTTAAAAAAGAAAGGAGACTTTACCAACTCCTCCTCGTTAACTAGGTGTCCTCAGTCACATGTCGTCACCTACCTAGGAGGCTGAAACCAAGCGTGTGCTTCCTCTGAGGCCTGTGATGCCAGCCACCACTTCTTTTTGAACTGCAGCAAATTGAACACCACTGTACTGCTCCATGCTCAGAGCTGACAGATATGTTCACTGGTAGTCACTAGACTTGTAAGCCAACTTTTCTTCTTCTGACTGTCATTACAGCGGATTTTGGTGTGTCAGCCAAAAACAGCAAAACCCTCCAAAGAAGAGACTCTTTCATCGGGACACCGTACTGGTAAGTGAACTCAACCTTAAAGAGCCTACATTATAGACGTTTGAATTCTCACACGGACACAGTTTGCTCAATGAACTACACACACTAGTGTCTTGTCATTTCTCAGATAATGATTGACTTGTGATCTTGTAAAAGGTCATTTGGCTCTCCTCCAGAGACTTTAAGAAACATATTCCTTTAAATAGAAAAGAGTACTGTGATGTAAAGCGCTCCCTTCCATAGTTACGGAAAGATTTCTTAACCGTGGTTGTGAAAGAAGCCAGATGTCTCCATGTCTGCAATACAAATATAACCACCTTATTTATCATCCACCACCACCAGTGAAAATATGTGACCTCTTGTTGTTTTTATGTATTTAACAAGATTAAAATTTCTCAAAGATTATCTCAGTACGTTGGAGTTATTCCACTCTGTAAACAGTTTAAAAACCTTTAAAAATGCTGTCTCTACGTTGTCTCATGGTGCTGGGTTTATTTGGTATTCATTTTTCGAGCTGCCTTCATGTTCGGAAACGGCTCAGCATCTGAGAGTCCGCGTCCGTGTGTCCTTCACGTGTGTGAATCTCTCTAAGCTTCTCTATATTTCCGTGTAATCATTGACTAATGGGCCTTGCGTAATCCAGAATCCCGAATACCTCTGCTGCCTTGAGTTAGTTTTCTACCTTCGTACCAATGAATAATGAAATGTAATGAAGGAGCAAAAAATGACAGAAATGAATCTGTGTTCAAAGTTCATCTTAAAGTCACAGCTAAAACAGTTGTGTTCTTATGGACCCTTTGCAGGGGATTTCTCCCTTTGATTTCCCTGACTTAAGTAAGTGTGTGTGTGTGTGTTTACAGGATGGCCCCCGAGGTGGTGATGTGTGAGACCACTAAGGATGCACCGTATGATTATAAAGCAGATATCTGGTCACTGGGGATCACTCTGATTGAACTAGCACAGATTGAACCCCCCCACCATGAGCTCAACCCAATGAGGGTCCTGCTGAAGATCGCCAAGTCTGACCCACCCACGCTGGACCAGCCTTCGAAATGGTAAACCAGCAAACCTCCAGACTCTGAGACCGTGCTGCTCTTAGGCTCAAACACACTCATAAATCTCTTAAAATTAAAATGTGCCAGAGGGGGTTCCTTGGAAGGACGCCATAACAAGCACTTGTGGTTCTCTAAGGAACCTTTTAATAAATGGTTTGAGCGTTGAGCACTTGCCAAGATATTTTTGCAGCATGTGGCATGTTTTTTCATCACAGTCATCCAGTTGTGTGTGTGTGTGTGTGTGTGTGTGTGTGTGTGTGTGTGTATGTGGCATATGCCCATTTTAAACTAGTGAAACATACGTTTGTTTGGTTTGTTTATTCATTGAGTCATATAACCAGTGTTATTTCTGCAGTGTTATTGACCCTCTGCCTCTAATACACACGAGGAAAGCCACACATCTCTGTACCCAGGCTGATCTCAGATGGCCAAAAGACGGTAGAATCGTGTGCTGTGGTCACAGGGGTCCAAGTTCCAGGTAGCTTTAAAAAAAACAAAAAAAAAGGGATGTGGTGTTTTCTGTGCATCCAGATCATCACTGATAGGTGCAAATACATCATCTCTCCTGGTGTGGGGTGGTGCATCAGTGACCACAGACCGGGTGATTTGCCTATCGTTGATGTCCAAAGAACAACACGCATCTACATTTTTGCCCTTTTTTGTTTTAACCCTTTAGCTGCTCTACACACCGTAGTAAATCCTCCAAAAACAACGTTGAACAAACGCTTTTTATGTGAACACTGTTTGGACTTTTAAAGGTACAGCAGTGGCGTTAAAGCCCAGTTGTGTTCCCTAAACGTACATTACATTCTCTTCTCCAGAAGGAGAGGTGAACATTTGTAAGATATCTTTATCGAACTGTGTAAAATGAAACAACAACTTCTGGGGATTAAATGGGGTGTGTGACGTCAATAAAAATGTTAAAATCTACAATTTAAAGTGGAATAAGGTAGAGTGATGTCCCCTGATTAATGGTGTAGTAGCTGTAGCTTTTGAGGGTACCACCACAGTGACTTCTTTCTCTGAGAGTGTAGCTGTTGTTAAGTTGTTGTAAGGTGATGTAACAGAGTGGAAAACATGCCTCTGTCCCGACTTATTTGGTGTGTGTTGCAGGATTCAAATTCTAAATGTGTTTATGTACACACAATTCAATTACATTGTCCGGTGAAAACACTGGAAATATGTTCTTTGTGCTTTTTGTCCGTTAAATCGAGCTTCAAGAGATTTAACAAACTGCAGATCCTAGTTTTTATTGCGTTTTACAGAATGTCCCCACTTTCCTGGAAATCGAGAAAGAGGGAGAGAGAGAGGGAGGGAGAGAATGAATGTGATTCAGTCCTTTAACTATGAGATGTTATGATCTGTGTATTGTCTTCTGTGATGTTTGATTTCTTTGAGAATGTTCACTCGGTGTTTTGTTCATTGTAAGCTCTTTAATTTCACTCATCTCAGTGTAAAGCTTAGTCTTGTCAAAAGGAAATTTACTGAAGGATCCTAAGGGTTAAATAAAGGCATTAGAAATTCAATTGGAAAAGTGTAATTGTCATTTCACTGTCCACAACCTCTCATAGCGCCAACTAGTGGATATATCAGTCACCCACATACTGCAACCCCTGATGAGTGTTAAAACCCATCTCTGTATGTTTCAGTTTGAATGTAATGAGCAGTGGGAGTAAGAACTTTGGTGTTGGCAAAGCTCTGTAGGGGATTTTGGGGTTTGGTTTTTATCAAGTGTAATTAGAAGACCTCGAGGGCTTTACCTACGCTCTTTAGCTAATGTACCAGCACTGTGTGTGTGTTTAAGGTCGCTGGACTTCAAGGATTTCCTGAAAACGGCTTTGGATAAGAATCCTGAGGCGAGGCCAACAGCCACTCAGCTTCTGGAGGTGAGTGACAGAGTTTATAAGTCACACTTTATAGTCTGTCATACAGCTTTAATCCACAAAAAAAAAACATCAATTTATCAGAATTTGTCCGACTCAGAGTGGCTCGCCCGTAAAGCTAGAGGGGGAACTGTGAATAAACAGGAGTCTTTAGAGAGGGCAGTCACTCCTTCCTGTTTGGGTTGGAGGACTGTAGGAATGATGGTAATTTGCATTCTTTCTTCCTTTGGGATCTTTACCAGCTCCTCCCCTGGACCTAGAACTGAGCTTCATGTGGAGATTCACACTTGATGAACCCAGAGACCTATTACAGGCAACTTTTTACAGCTTCAGCCTGGCCATTAAATTGCAGATTTGCTCCCTAAAGGTTTATCTATACGTCATCAGAATCACACACTGACCTGCATCGCTTCTGATGCTGTGTGTGATAGTACAGCTCTATAGACATGTTACATAGACACAGTACAGTAAGACAGTGCTTATACACAGAAAAAAAGAGTAGCTCCTGAGTGGTGCAGTTATCCTAACATCGGAAGATTGAGAGCTGGACAGGAACTGTCTTCCCCGATCATACTGTAGTGCGTGGAGTCCTTAATCTAATCTTTACTCCTCTAATTTTATCCCAACGAAGTCGGGGATGCACCAGTTGTGATTCTTAATTCAATATTTACAACTCAGAATCTTGTAGTGTGGGGTGGACACTGACTTTTAGGTGTGAAACATGGCGTTAACAGCAGCCCTGAAAAGCCATAAACCAATGAGAGCCGAGGATATTTCGCTGCCATCCACTGTGTTTACATATAGGTGTCTGAAACGAGCAGAATGCTCTCTGCTGAGGCTGTATTCTAAAGAGGAGGGGTGTGGTTTCAGACACAGGCCTAGTTTGAGAGAAACTCCTGCCTGCTCTCATGATGTTAGCAATCCATGTGAAACGTCTGTGAGGTTTTGAGGAGCGGTGCTGTCTGTCGATGTGTGTGGTGTTTAATTCAGGGCGGATCGTGTAAAGTGGGGACTGAGGACAAATGCGCAAAGAAAAAAATCGGTGAAGTGTTTTTGTTGAGTGGGGTGTCTCTCATTTTCAACATCGGTTATAATTTGTAAAACCCTATCATTAACTACACATATCTCAGAGGAAGAAGGTGGTGTTCTACCCGTTCGTGGCGTGGTTTGATTTGGTGACTCTTAGCTAATGGGTGGAAGCGGCAGTGACTAAATTGGGAAGACAATTGGGTCAAAATTGAAAACAGAAAGGAAATACATACGTTGATTAGTTTTTGTTTACAAGCTTTGCACAGAGAAGGTTGTGGACATATTTCAACAGGTTTGGAGGTTAGTTTAAGGTTCAAGTGCAAAGGGCTCTTTGGTTTTGACCAGTGCCAACAGGAAGGAAGAGGCAGTTGGCACAAAATGAGAAATATTTTGGTGACATGTGGACGATAATTTTAAAGAGGAATTGCCGCAGACTTTTCTACTTATTCTTTAATTTGTTTAATTTATAGTTGTTTTCAAAAACTTAAAAGAAAACACAAAGCTTTGGTTGTGACCATTTTCTCTCGTTGGTTTCAGATTTCGTTTTAATTCTCGGTGTCTGTAAAGCCTCTGTGACATCATTACATCACAATTTTAAAAGCTCTAAACAAATAAATGTGACCTGACAATTATCCACTGAGAAAATGTAAATAAATAAACTTACGGATACTTTCTCCGAATTATACCCAACGTCTGTTGAAAACCAAATATGGTCAGCTGATACGAGTGATACATGAACACACACTCACAGCATGCAGACGCGTACCATCTGTTAACCTGCTCCTGACCGCGCTCCCTGTCTATCAAACCCTCCACCTTTTACAGCAGCTCACGCTCAGCACCTGTTCCACATTTTGCCCTTTCATGCCTCAGTACACACTCCATCCTCTAGCACAGCAGTGTGTTGAGTGAAAAACAACAGAATAAAATGTAGTTTCTCCACAGGTCATGGTACAATATTAACACACAAGACATCAAGCAGGACAAGCGCCAAATAATATATATTGGGGAAAAAAATAAATACATAAAATACAAGTATGCACACACAATACAAAGATTGTTCTGTTCACTATTGCCATAAACACTACATACAGGACAATAAAGAAGAGAGTGCAGGACATGCTCAGGTGTGAGTTCACAGCTGTGTTGACTCTAGTTTCTTATCAGATTTACCTCTGAGACAACATGCTATGGTTAAAGTCACAGAAACATACATCCCACCGTTTAGCATCCTGTAAATCGCTTGCCTAAATCATCACACACTCAGTCATGATGTGTATGATTCACTGCTCTCTAAACAAACAGTGCGCTGCAGTGACACTGACGTGGTGGTGGTGTTAGTGTGTGTTGTGCTGGTGTAGAGTGGATCAGACACAGCAGTGCTCCTGGAGTTTTTAAAACCCTCATTGTCTGGACTGACAACAGTCCACAGACCAAAAACATCCAGCTGACAGCGTCCTGTGTCACTGATGAAGGACTAGAGGACGAGCGACACACACTGTGCAGCGACAGATGAGCTACTGTCTCTGACTTTACATCTACAAGGTGGACCAACGAGGGAGGAGTGTCTCACAGAGTGGACACAGGGTTTAAACTCCAGCAGCACTGCTGTGTCTGATCCACACTAATGTGAGCCTGAATGGTCGGTGGAGCTAATGAAATGAACAGTAGATCAACAAGGAAATCATGTTAAGGTTATAGATGATCAGTGTAAATAAAAAGCTGATAGGGCTATGGGACCATCTGTGTGCCAAGGGACATCTGCCTGAGGCAGCTCAATAAGCACGTAATATTTGCAAATCGACTACATACATGACGTACATGTAGAAGAGAAGCAAAGGCAAGAGTGGCTTCCTGAGAAGCGTGGGAGTTTGGTTCTTACCTGTAAACTGCACGAGGTTGTGTGCAGTGATATCTCGACTGTAAAATCTACGCAAGAAACAAAGATTTATGTTTTACAACTTGTTTAGTAAAGACGTTTGCCATGTGCTGGAGGAACGTTACATAGATCTTGAACAGAAAGGCTTCATCATTCGGATGCAGCAGGTGGTGTGCTGCAGACAAAAGGTTGTTTTTATGAGAAACTGAGTTGAATGTGTCTCTGAGGCTTGAGGTTTGTATGTTGGCTTTGCGCTGAAGCTCTACAGGAAGTAGCAGTGTGGCTGCCCCTAACACCCACATAAGAAAACACTCAGAATATTCAGCATTCTCTGTGTCACACTCAAATGAATTTAATTTATCGGCAGGAGTATTTGTTTAAGTCGGTATTTTAAGAGGTTTAGATTTTTGGGACAGCTACCGCTACCTAATGAACACTTTGAAGGTTTGAAATTCACAATGAGTTTCTCACACACACACACACACACACAACACACACGTCATTGTCACTCCTGGATGGAAACTGATGAGTGTGGCGTGTTGCTCGAGTCTTTGCACGTCATTGTCTCTGCTAATTTGAAAGCAATCCACACCCAAACACATCTAGGCAAGAGTAGTAGAACTACATTCTCTGGAGTGATGGAGCTCCATCCAGTTCCTTTGGGTTGAACTGGAATTGCTTAAGGTCCAGTACTCATCGTACATTATCAGAACCTGGCTTCACCAGTGCCCTCATGGCTGGCTTCCAGTTGAATCTTCAGCTGTTGTTCTTTCCAAACCTCTTGCTGCATAACGTTTTGGAATGGAATCCATTTGTAAACCTGTAGGTGTTTCTGATAAAATGGCAACTTGTGCATTTACTTCTGTTAAATATGCAGACATGGGGCCAAATGTAATAGCGGGTGATTGCAGCTGTATATCATTCCCCTTCCCCTTTTTTGGACAAAGGAAAAATATGGCTGTAGCTGTGGGGTTGTGTTAATATCAATGAACAAATAAACTGTGAAGGAGCCGTCAGACATTTCACCCAGTGATCCTTCTTCACGTTATACTGACACCTAGTGGCCTGGACATGTGATATTTTTCACAAAACCTGTTTAACCCCATGTGGTGGACCCGCTCTGTGGAGCATAAATTGGTTAAATTTACTTGCACTTTATAGAAACAATAACGGTAAAGAATCCCTCTCTTTCAGAAGGTTTGCTGCATATCTGTGGTCCAAATGACGTCTTGCTGTAAATGTTGACTCTTAACTGAAGCTCATGGCCCAAAGTGTGCACTTCATCTGACCTCCATCTGCATGCTGTCTGCTTCATTTCTCTTTCTCCATTCAACCCCCACACGCTTCAGAGCCTCCATCAGGCCAACCTGAGTCACTGGAGAGGTTTAATTGATATTGCTGGCACTGTTTGCTGGCTTTTGGGCTCCACTGTGTCCCATTATATCCCAGTCACTATCCCAGCCCTCCCTTCGCCAGCTGGACAATTCAATTAGCCTGGGTGCAAAGTGGCTCAATAATGGATGAAGCCACAGCTCCCCCCACCTCTCTCTCTCCATCATACTTCTGGGGTCTCTGCTCTGGGTTTGTGTGTGTTTTTTTTACACCTCACACCTATAGAGAGCTTAAATGTCATGTTCTACTTTTCTCATTGGAGAACTACATTTTTCTGAGTGTGGTCAGTGGATGGAGTGTTTAAAGTTGGGACTCTGTACAAGTTCAAACTAACACCATCATAAAACAGTGTTTAGATGATGCACTGCTTCATGAGTTGCTGTTTGTCTAATGGCACCATTTTCCTCATAATTCAAACATAGTTTGGGGTCTGGAAAGTGTTGTTTGGTTTAGCATTGGAGCTATCCATTCTTAGCGATGCATTTGACCACGTTAAGTGTCTGAATGTTATTAAATTTTCACAGCAATGTTCTAGCACGTAATATAAAGCCTTCCCAGAAATATAGGTGCTGTTACTGTGGCAAAGAGTATTATTATTATTATTATTATAATCCTTAAATTCAGCAGAAATGTTGATATCAATTTTAGTGTTGACCACCATGATGAATGTTTACTTTTGTTTTCTTCAAAGTAATTGCTCTCCTGGTCTGAGATTTAACTCTGTTTCTCCTCTCTCTCTGCAGCACCCGTTTGTAAGATCAGTGAAGTCTAACCGTCCTCTGAGGGAGCTGGTGGCGGAAGCCAAGGCTGAGGTGATGGAGGTGGTGGAGGACATGGAAGACCATCACGAGGACGTGGACGAGGAAGAACCTGCAGACATCTCAGCTGTGAGTACTGTTTCAGTTAATCCCCCCTTCCTGCAGACACAGGAAGAACACACCACACTCCTCACAGACAGTCACCTGGAGGAAACCCACGCAGACACAGGGAGAACACACCACACTCCTCACAGACAGTCACCCGAAGGAAACCCATGCAGACACAGGGAGAACACACCACACTCCTCACAGACAGTCACCCGAAGGAAACCCACGCAGACACAGAGAGAACACACCACACTCCTCACAGACAGTCACCCAGAGGAAACCCACGCAGACACAGGGAGAACACACCACACTCCTCACAGACAGTCACCCAGAGGAAACTCACACAGACACAGGGAGAACACACCACACTCCTCACTGACAGTCACCCGGAGGAAACTCTGGAGTCCCTCCACGAGTTCATATGTGAAAATGGCTTAGGACTCCCCTAATCGTACAGTGCCACCAGCCTGGGATGGGAGATGAGAACATCCTTCCTCTGAACTGTTTCGGTCGGTCTCAGTCCATTACGGTGATTAACAGATGGTGGCATTGGCTAGCTGTGTTAAGTGAAGGAAGAAAGTAAAGTGGTCAGTTGTGGTCTCTAGGACTCCCAGTCTATGAACGCTGGGATCTTCGGAAGACAGGACACACACATGTAAACGGCTGAGACCCAAATCAAGCCCATTTTTAGTCCCGTGTCTGCTCTTCCTGTGTCGTCCTGAGGGCTTTTTCCTCTTCGCTGCCATTTCTCCTGCCACTGCTGGGCTCTGTGTCCACAGCATGAAGCAGGAAGTGCTGAACAAGACAATCTCAGAGTTGAAGGTCTAGGCAGAGATTGTATTGTGAGCCTGAGAGGTCTGTGGTCTCTCTGACTGCTGTGAGGTCATTGGATACCAGTTACATCCAGTCACATAACAACCTTTAGCTTTTCCTTTATCACTCTGCCTCTCACTCTATTGTACTATCTTGTCTTTCTCTTTCCACCTCTTATCGCTGTCTCTACTGTTGTCTTTTTATCTGTCTTTCTTGTTCCTTTCTCCCCTTTTATCTGTTTCTCTTGTTAAGCTACTCTCTTGCTTTGTCTCTGTCACACACTCATCTCTTGCTTGCTCCATCTTTCTTGTTCTTTCCTTTGCAACCTTTCTCTCAGTCTTTCTTTTGCTTCCTGTCAGTCTCTCCCCACTCTCTCTCTCCTCTCCCCCCTCTCTTCTCTCCCCCTCTCACTCTCTCTTCTCCCCTCCTCCTCTCCTTCCCTCTCCCTCCCCCTCTTCCCCCCTTTCTCTCCTCTGTTCTCTCTCTCCTCTCTCTCTCCCCCCTCTCGCTCTCTCTCTCACATATTGTGTTAAAACTTCCTTTAACATGGCTGTCCCGCCCAGTTTTAAACCTGGCGTCTGTATAAAAGGCATGTTTGAGTGCAGCCTGGTATTTCAGTCCAAAATAACCAGTGTCTCAGCCTTGAAAACACAATGCCAAGAACCCCACCAAAATAAACACACTCACCCATTTAAAACCTTCATTAAACAGCCTTCATCTGCCTCTTGGGCTGTGGGTTACTGATTGATCAGATAGTTCCTTTATTTTTCTGTTCATTATTCTTTCTCTCCAAGAAATACTTCAAAAGTGTTTTTAAACAAAAAAATCAAACAATTTTCAGCAGTTTTGGGCATACATTTGAATTAGAATATTAACTTATATTGATACTAATTTTAATGCTTTAATTCATTAACTTCCTGTTAGAACATTGCTTTACGGTCAGTGCCTAAACCTGTTCATTAATATTGCCTTATTATATTGTCATTTTATGTAGTTCACAACTAAAACGTCAAATCAAATTACACTTTCAATTACATTTCAGTGCATCGATACATTATTTAATCAATATTATACATTTATTTTTATTGCCCCCAGGGCAGCGGTGTCTGGAGCCCTGCCCTGTGTGAGTCACTCATTGGAGCCACAGCTCCTAATCATAACGCACAGGTCTGATTGGCTGAGCCGGTTCACGTGTGATATTCAGAAACACACGCGATTTAGTCTGGTACTTCCCTGGAGCGCTAAACCTGAGCCGTAACGACTAGAAGAGTCACACCACACACTAAAACAAACAGCTCTTAACAGCCCGGATCTGAACCGCCATCCACCTGAACCGTGACACCTGTTATATTAATCCCAGTTTAATTCAAGTGTCAGGTTTGGTGTGGAAAATGTTCAAAAGTAATAACACTGTCAGCGTTAATTGCGTATTTACGTTTTGTTACTTTAATTAGTTTTCCATTTGGTTTTAGTTAAATCATGTTTGTGGCAGGCAGGATCTGGGTGGTGGATCGTTCTCTGCGCTGTAGTGACACTTACGTGGTGGTGATCCGGTCAAATATTTGTCCAATGACCACTGATGAAGGATTATTGGAAGAAAAATACAAACTGTGCAGCTACTGTCTCTGACTTTACCTCTACAATGTTCACCAACAAAAGTAGTGTCATTGCAGCATTGGGACTAAGCCACCATTAAATGGACAATGAGTTTAGAAACAAGGAGGTGGCTTTGATATTGAGGCTGATCAGTGTGTACAACCTTTAGATAAACATTATGGTTTACAGACTGGTGTAATCGTCTGTGTGTAAGTATATCTATGTGTAGTTAAAGGGATGGGCTCTTGTGTGTGTCTCTTGAGCAGGTGTTGACGGAAGGTTTCGAGGTTTAAGCTGCAGCAGGATTGCTGACATTCCTGCTCAAGGTCAAGGGCAGGTTCATTCATTAGCGAAGCAACAGCTTGGCTGTACCAAGCCGCACCTGTGAAATAGCACTGTCAACTTTCTGCTCTGACATCATTAGGGTGTCACGCCAACATGCAGCAAGAGAGAGAGAGATCTGCTTAATGTACCGTCAGCAGCTGAAGGACAAACAAAACAATGAATATAAATTGCATGTCTCTTATTGAGTTCATAAAACATGCATTGGACACTTTAATTCACTATTAATCTAACTTGGATTTAAAATCCCTTGTTGCTCTTTATTGAAGGCTGCATTTGGGATGAATGAATGTAGAATCAGTTAATAGAAGCCATAGCGCCCCCTACAGTTTGTCCTGTTTTACAGTCTGTCAGAATGGTTACATTTGGATTCTCTATGTTTAACTAGGAATGTCATACTCACTGCTTTGTATCCTTTTCCATCTCCAGCCCCCAGGTAAAGATCCATCCGAGACCAGCGAGGCGAGTCTGGAGGACCATGCCGTCCGAGAATCACCCGAAGCTCCAGAGATGCCTGAAACTCCCGAAGCTCCTGAGAGCCTGGCCGAAACGGAGCCAGAGGCGGCCATGTCTGAGAAAGCCTGGAAAGAGAAGGAGCTTAATGACAGGCTTCCTGAAGAAGAGCTTCTCATCGATCATGACAAGCCTGAAAGTGAGACGTCTGGAAAAACATACAGTTCAGATTCGGGCATCGAAGATGGCCAAAGTACACCTACTTCGGAAAAGGAGGTCAAGGGAGTGGAGCCTTTGGAGGCAGAGTCAACGCCAGCCTTGACCCCTGCAGAACCTTGTGGGCCTCTGCCAGAAGAGCACGAGGAAGAGCAGAATCAACTGCATGATGAAAGAATGGCAGGTTCCCCTCAGGTGGTCCCAATGCCCCGAAAGCTAAGGAATAGAACTGCAGAGGCAGCGCCAGCGGTAGGCGAAGACATGGAGCAGCTAGTGCCTTGTGCTAATGGAGGGATCGTGAAGCGCTACTCAGACACAGGCAGCATGGACCTCAGCCTGCACACCTCAGGGGACATGCCAATGAAAAAAGAGGCTGGCAGTTTGTCTGCTCGGGTGAGTGTGTGTAAAGTGGCAGTAATTTCACGACCTGCTGTGGAGAGTCGGATAAAAACAAACGTGAACTCTGCTGTAAATAGATTTTACAGATTTGTTTTTTTGTGCTGAATGTATGTGTTTCATTACGATTGACAAGTCAAAGTTGACATGTCATGTTTATTCCATAATCGGCTCGCTTGGAACTGCATACAAATAGGAACCATGCAGTGAAAGAGCGCCTGATGATCTCACACAGCAGCATCTTGAAAGGACATACAGCCTTTTTGGTGTCTGACGTTTGTTTGAGAAGAGTAAAACATAACTATTACAAACCCTATTTCCAGCAAAAGTTGGGCATGATGTAAAACATCTATGATCTGTTAATTCTCTTGAAGCTTGATTTAACTGACTAAAGCACAAACAGTAGATATCCAATAATATTTTCACTCAACAACTGGACAGAGACATGTGTACCACTGTTACATCACTTTCCCTTTTAATTACTTAATTTAATTGTTTGGGAACTGAGGATACCCGTTGTTAAAGTTTTGAAATGTGGATATTTTTCTGTGCATTCCTGCCTGATACAAGACTTCAGCTTCTTAAAAGTCTGAGGTGTCTGTTCTCTTCAGGATGGAGTCTACACGTGGACTGCAGGCAGGTCGGTCTAGCACTCGCATTCTGTCTACGAAACCATGTCATTGTTGAACATACAGAAGGAGACTTGCTATTTTCTTGACTTCCAAGGAATGCACTATTGTGTACAGTAGATGTTGAAATATCTGTTTTTGGACTGCTGAATAATTCTCTCACGATATTTAGCACGAGTTGAGACGCACCACAGCTTTGCTTTAGTTAGTGAGGTGTGTTGTAGGCATCACATTCTGAATTAGTTTATATTTACAAAATAAATATCAGGTGTTTAGTGAAAACACATTAAATATAATTCTTTGTGCTTTTTCAGTTAAAGCTTCAAGAGAATAACACATTCTGTTTATTGCATTTTACAAAATGTCCTAACTTTTTAGGAATTGGGAGTTTATACTGATGTCCTTTTGCTTCCCAGAATTCATTAGGCCTAGACTAGAAGGCGCTAAAGTTTTTAAAATTAAGAGAACTTCATGGTGACTGACAGTGGGAATGTGGGCACACCCGCGGCCCCTTGTCCTCCTGTTCCAGAGAGTGTACCTCTAAAGCAGAAGCCATGAGTCTGAACAGTGTGCCTGCTTTTGGGAGTTGGTGGAAATATTCTTGGGCGTGGGGAGGAGGCTCCAGTGGGTTGTACAACAGTACAGTAGAGTTACTGAGTAGGAGCTGGGTGTGGGAATGGACAAACTGAGAAGTGCTTGTATACTTCCCCAGCAAAAATGTACACAGTCACTCTAGAATCCCAGCAGTGGGCACTGAGTGGTACGGCAGTACAGTCGACCGACCACTATACGGTCTGTCTGCAACCTCAAAAAAACATAAAGTCTGTCTAAACCTGTGCTAAAACATGCAAAACTTCTGTACGCAACCGCTGAAAACCACACAGACACCAATCTGTCAAAACCCACACCAAAAACATACTAAAATCCTCTCTGTAGCGGCACCCAAGTCATAGTCTGTCTAAAACACACACGGGGTCTAAGACTCCACCAAAACCATATGCAGTCTTTATACACCCGCCCCCCACCCCCCAGTAGTCCTGCTACACCTCACCAAAATCATAGTCCTCCTTCACTTCAACAAAGCAATACAGAATCTTTTTATGCACCAAGCAGAACCCTACTAAATGCCTGTTTACAACCCCTCGAAATAGACTTGTTTTACTGCCTGCCTCTGCAGAAGTATGTACAAAATAATAGGTTTAGTGGGGCATGATGATTGATTGGGTTGTACATGACCCAAAATGTAAAAACTCACTAAGCTCATTAGCATATAGCAGCAGCTATTCTAGCATGACTGAGGTTACTCTGATTTACTGATGACGGTTTTATCATTCCATTAGCCGCATATATCAGCCTTATGAGCTAATTCTACCTACATCAACAAAGCCAAACCCCTTAGTCACAGCAACTGGGAGAAGTGGGTAAATTACATGCTGCTAAATTTGTGATTAAACCAAGTCCCAATGAGGATAAGAGTATAGTTCACACACTGATCACAAAAATACATTGAATGTACATTGAACTTGTGATTCATCAACTAGTTCCATATAATGTGTATAGCCTATAATGGCAATATTTGGCCTCACTCAGCAGAGAACAAGCGGACTAATAATGGGAGTATTCAATGTAAGCAGAGCAGGTACTATAGATACAGTAATGAGGCATAACGGCTGTTCTAGTTCAACTGTGCTCTTCATTGTTTACAACACCCTCTACATCCTTCTCTCAGGCCTCCAGTGCACAGAGTTAATGTCACTTTTTCCATCCTTTTCTACTAAAGCCTCTTTGTCTGAGGCCATTCTGCTGCCCCTCTGTGTCCATTGTAGTGGGCACTTTCTGGTTGATGGCTTGCCATTTCTGGAATTCTATTCATGGCTGAGAGCAGGGGTCATCTGTAATATGCTCATTTTTTTTTCCAGAACAAGATTATTCAGCACTTTGTTTTTCTGTTTTGTTTAATTAGGGTCAGAATGAAGGCCGGAAAAAAATAGCATGGAATGTAGGTGCAAACCCTTTTTCACTGTCATGCCCTAGAATATGTATAAACTTCAACACACTGAACTCAAATACAACAAGTGTAATTAAACCTAATGAAATACAGTGAAATAAATGAATAAAAAATATGTAGAATATTCAAAATAACATAGAGGAAATGTAACAAGGTGCAGATATTAAGAAATAATGCCAATTCATAGTTATTTGAACCCTTAAAGGGCCATAGCGGTCATTTTGACTGTTTGGAATTAGTTTATTTACACCACAAAATGAACAGAGAAATGAGGGGGAAAATAAATAAATTAATGAGAGGGTGTTTTATAGGAACATCAGTGATGGATTTAAATTGAGTTTAGATTGCTAGTTATTAATTCATCCATTAATATGCTGTTATTAACACAGGTAGAAAGTTTAACATAAAGGGATATTTTCCATATATTTCAATATTTTTCAATATATTTCAAATATTTTTTTTTCCTTATTATCCTGTTGGATAAAAATGGCATTAATCAAAAGACAATATTAGCAGAAAAGAGCCAGTTTCTTGAGTAAACTCATGTCTAGGGTCAAAATGACCCCAAGTGGCCTTTGGGGGGGGGTGTCTTACCCCAAACTGAACTCTTTGCTGGTCCTGGCTTTTTTTTTTTTTTTTTTTTTTTTTAATAGAAGTGTGTTTTCTCAGCTGGCTGCAGTAGATAGACTTTTTTTTATTATTATTATTCCAGAAGTCATGGTTTCCCAGCATGTCCCAGGACACCTGCTGAGGCCTAAAAGCTAAAGACACATTGATCGGTCTGTCTGAGCTGTAGTACTTAATATGAAGAGATCACCCTGGACTTCTGTACGCTGGATCTATAATGAAAAGTGGACTGTGGGGTGAAAGTGCAGGAAGTCGAACTGTATTTGGAGGACATTTATTTATGCGTTGGAAGATCCATTTAAGAACCCTATATATAGTCAACCATTTAAGGGAACCACGAGAAATCCTAAAGTTTGGTGCATTAGTCCAGGCCCAGGAGAGTTAACAAAGGATCAGTCACAGGCCAAACATCGGGGGTGGTTTTCTAGATGGGGACTGATCCTTGTCTTGGACTGTCTTGGCCAGAGGGAAGTCACCATTAAAATGATACTTTAGTTGATTTGAGAAGCTTAATACACACACACACACACACACGTATTTGAGTAGATGTAGAAAGACAATGTTATTTTGCCCAGCATTCAGTTTCCTGTTCTGTTTGGACACAGGTCAGATTTGATGTTTCATTGATTTTCTCACACAAAATACAGAAGTTCATTTAACCCTTTTGGAGAGACCCTTTTTGTGCTGACAGTAACGCTATATTTACGAAGCACATGTTGTATTAGCTATTACCCAGTGTGTTTTAATCATCGGTCACCTCATATGTGGACATGGCAGGTTTATGACTGACAACATCCAGATTTACCCAGTGAAAAAAAAATCTGTGTTTCTATATCTGTACGAGTTTAGACATCCTGGGCTTTGTGTTGCTCTTTGTGCGACTGTAGATAATTAATGACACTTCCTGTCCCAGAAACACCCATGTGTAGTTATCGCCGAATCAGCCAAACCTCTCTCCTTCCTGTGTAGTGACCCCACAGTCGTCCATGCCCCTTCATTCACGTCCTCACCTCCTTTTTTTCTTTCCCCATCTCTTGCCCTCGCTCTCTCTGTTAATGCACAGAGAGCAAAGACTGGGTTATAACTTTAAACTCACTAGGTTGAGGTTGTATAAAGATTCTATGTGATACATTGTTAAATGACAGATTTGATTAGCGCTTCTAAACAACTGCTGTTTTGTTACTCTTGTCTAAAACACTGAAAATCATCCACACTCCTTAAGAGCGTGGTTATTCTCAAATGAAAAAGTATAAATGCCACATTATCAGCAGTAATTTCAGTCTCAAGTCTGTAATAACAATAGTAATCACATCTGACCACCCAATCTGAGCGGTTCAAAAGCATTAATAACAGATTTTGACCCTTGACATTTCACTGGCCACACACTTCTAAGCAACAGCAGTGTTCACCGTGCTCCAGCGTAATCGCCAGTACTCGCCGTACTCGAAGGCAGTGGGGTTGGGCCTTTGGGCCAGTCTCCTGAAAGGCGTATATGAGTTGGATAAATAGAGGCTAAGCGCTAACAGCTAACTAGCGCTAAGCTGCTGGAACTTGAACTTTCAATTCCCAGCTCAGACTGGAACACTCCACTCTACCTAGAAGAGTCCATGGGCTTGTAGCTCTACGTCCCTCCCTTAATGCTAATCCCTTCCTTAAATGCCATATCTAACAAGACCCAGTCCTACAGCCCTAGTTATAAGAGCTCATGTTCAGATATCACCTCAATTTTAATACATTTCTCTACTTCTACTCCATCAGGATGCTCGTTTGGCTCGAGGGACGCTGAAGCGAACGAGGAAGTTTGTGGTGGACGGAGTGGAGGTCAGCGTCACGACGTCCAAGATCATCAGTGAGGACGACAAGAAAGACGAGGAGATGAGGTTCCTCAGGTACGTTCCTGAAACGCAACATTTACAAAGCACAGTGTGTCCAAAAGCTTGGGATGGGACGCTTTGGAGCAGTTGTACGTGAGCCCAGTTTCACCACCCATTTTTAAGCTTCAGCTGAAGTACTGTAGAGCACTCCAACTGTCTCCTGTGAAGCAACAAGGCACTGATACCTTTGCGGTGATTGGGAGTGATACAGACGTAATTATCCAACATCAGATCTGATCAGATATCACTAATGCACTTGGAGATGAGTGCAATCACATTCTCGCAACAATATTCCAGCATCTTCTGTGATGAAGACATCCCTGAAAAGCAGAGGCTTGAAGGTTAAAGACGGCTCTGTGCTCTTCAGTTTCTCTCTCTGGATAATGTTAAGATGTGCACTGAGTAAACAACCTATTTCTGACCCTCTGAGAGTGCCATGCCAATACACAGGGGACGCTTTGTGTTTGCTTCCACTAGAATTCATTTCTTTTTGCTTGCAAAGAGGCTGAGACTGAGTTTTCCATCGTCTTAAAAACAAGTCTGTCCGTTCTGTGCTCACTTAGCAACACCCTTGGGTGGTTATTTCTGGTTATTCACGACCTGGCTCCCTTCTCTGGGACTGCAAATCTAAAAGCAATGACAGTGGTTCAAAAATATGTTTTGGCTTGTTCTGGTGACTGCGCATGTGAATTATTTTTTTTTTCCCCCTCCATTTTTACTTTTAATCTGCCTTTTTTGCTATATCCAAACTTCTGCACACGACAGATATGATGTTGTTGCAAAGCAAAGGTTGAAGGATTCATACAATTAACTTCAGAAAGCACGGATTGATGAGCGGAAGTCCACAATGTTTTAGCCACAGAGTGAATGTTGTTATGCTTATGATTCATGGTCCAGTGTCAGTGACACGCATCGTGACTGCCACCTAGTGGTGACATGGTGACATGAGTGTTCCCACTGTATTAATAAGTGGTAAAGATACTGAACAGATAATGACAGAGGGCCTGGAGCCTCTGTGTATGACTCAGGTTTGTAACTAAATTAAAAAGTCTGAGAGAATGTTTAGCTGCTGTTTACTGTCCAAACTCTCCGATGATCATTCTGTCCGGTGTCATTTAGAGGGGACAAGGCAAGTGCTCAAATGTATTCTCATGAAACTCAGTCTGGAAGGAATGAATCATTGGCGTTTCTCACTGTTCTCTCTCTCTCTCACACACACACACACACAACACAGCAAATCACTACATTCTGGCCATTCTTTGATTGTCTAGTGACTTATCACCCCACAGATATTTCTTCAAGTCTTAAAGGCTAAGCACCACTTAATGGACCTCCATGAATATTCCACATTATTGTAGTTACTGACAGATATAAGTATGAATTAAAATGAAAATAGCAGCTTAATTTGCTTTAAAACTGACAATTTTATTAAATTGACGGAAAAACCCGAGCTCTCTACGGAAATTCTTGAACGCAGCCGTGACGTCACTGGTGGACAACAGCTGAACAACGCCGCGGTAAAACACCGTTATGACTGACTGTTATGACAGTATCTAGCTAAATAACCAACATTATTCATGACAATAGCCTAGCAATAAGCTAAACTCAAATGTAGAGGTACCGTTATTCTTGTAAATGTGATCGAAGTCGAACTCGAACTCATCCGACACTAGAAACCTCCGTAATGCAGCTACGTAGCCGAGTATAATCTGAGCCACCGAGTTTAGCGAGTCAAGCTAACGTTAACTAACACCAACTAAAACAGGCGAAGTGAGTGTCCTTACCCTGTTTACCTCCATGTTACAGAGGCTCTTGAACACCTTTCGTTGGCGCCTTACATGCCCATATTGTTGGAAAAGCGCCAGTGAAATGAGCTACAGATAACGGAGTGAGCGGATGGTCCTTTCCAAAGTGCCCGTTTAAAGTTGACAAATTTAGTCCATTTTCTGGATATTTTGGGATCTTTGGGCCATTTGTTCACAGATGTCCCACTGTACATTGAATGATTGCAGCCAAAAACAACACACCTTTTCGTCATTTTGCATTAAATTAAGTGCAGCTTCTAGAGTTGTTGTCCACCATCTACGTCACAGGCAAGACGCCTATTAGAGTTTCCCAACACCGTTGGGGGGGGGGGGGGACTTATTCTATATCTTATTGTATCTTATTCTATTTTTACGGTAGATGTTAAAATCATGTTGATTTAATCCACTCAATTTAATCTCCAGGACTAAATATATTCTTATTTTACACAGTTCTGTAATGAAAGATTACTATTGTTCACCTCTCCTTCTGGGGAAGAGAATGTAATGAAATTTTAGGGAACTCCACTGGACTTTAACACCACTGCTGTACCTTTTTGAAGATATATTTACACACTTTGTATATTTAGTGACAGAAATGAACAGTACCTTTATTTATTTTTTAAACTTGGCTATATGTTTAATGTGTGTGTGTGTGTGTGTGTAGACGTCAGGAGCTCAGAGAGCTGCGTTTACTGCAGAAGGAGGAACACCGGGCTCAGGCTGTGCTTAACACTAAACTGGAGGCTCACAGAGATCAGATGCAGAGACGCTTCGACCAGGAGATGAACGTGAGTGTGGATAAGTGCATACTTAACACATTAATAAATACACACTTACCTTTACCCTGTCTTCGTTCCTTAACTACTACATGCCTCACCATAACACAAGGGTTCTCCTTAAATATAATGATTTATGAATATCTCCACAAGGACGAGAAGGAGAAGTCCTCTTAATGACATTCTGTACTGACTTAGATTCCATTATTTACGTCTGTATTAGGCCCCATTCGGTGACACTCAGCTCCGTTCACAGATGTGTTCTTTCATAGCGTCTGTTGCTAAGTGAGAAAAGCTGTACAGAATAGTATCAAAACTATAATTCATTTTAATACGAAAGTGTTGTCAGTGTTTTTTTACAAACGCTACAGAACTTGGATTTCACGACAGTAGGGCGTCCAATAACAGCGTGTCGTACAGTGTCAAGAACCACAGAATATGCCTCCGGTGTTTGTCAGGTGAATTAACCCTGTTTGTCCACTACAAACCTAAAGACGACAAACTCCAGGAAACAAATACCTCTCGGCTGCTCATCTGCGTTTGGGATAAAAATGTCAAATGTTTTCCATCCATCCATTATCTGTAACCCTTATCCAATTTAGGGTCGCGGGGGGGTCCAGAGCCTACCTGAAATCATCGGGCGCAAGGCGGGAATACACCCTGGAGGGGGCGCCAGTCCTTCACAGGGCAACACACACACACATTCACTCACACACTCACACCTACTGACACTTGAGTCGCCAATCCACCTGCAACGTGTGTTTGTGGACTGTGGGAGGAAACCGGAGCCCCCGGAGGAAACCCCCGCGGACACGGGGAGAACACACCAACTCCTCACAGACAGTCACCTGGAGCGGGAATCGAACCCACAACCTCCAGGCCCCTGGAGCTGTGTGACTGCGACACTACCTGCTGCGTCAAATGTTTTCAGTTCGATTTATTTTAAATGATCTGTGTGTGCATGGGTGTACATATATATGGTTTCTCCTGCTTTCAGTTGAAAAAGAAATATTACGACATAGAGCTGGAGAATCTAGAGAAGCACCAGAAGCAGATGATAGAGAAGATGGAGCTGGACCATGCTGTGCGGCTGCGAGAGGAAACCAAACGCGTCCGTGCTGAGCAGGAGCGAGCGTACCAAAAGTTCCAGGAGCAGATGAAACAGCGCAAGAAAGAGGTGCAGTCTCTCAACACGGCTTCAGTTCATTACTGTTTACTTCACGATCATCACACTGAACGTGTGTGTTATGGTGCACTACTACATTCATCTTCGATGTTCTGACTGAACTCGCTTCAAAGCACAGTTCAAACAGGTTTTAGGGCCTCCTTTACCTGACACAAACAAACCAAAAAACACTGCTCGGTGTCTGTTACTCCCTGCCTGGAGTAACAAAGTAACACCTGTATTGTTTGGTACTTTTCTCATTTAAATATTTAATAAAAAGCCAAATAAACCTAGACTCTGTAGGTAACCTGAGGGTTTGTGTTTGTAGATGAAGCGTGAGGTGGAGAAGCTGCCGAGGAGCAAGAGGAAAGACAGTATGAAAGTCCAAATGCAGACCTTCCAGCAGATGAAGATTACAGAGGTGAGCTGAGCAAAGCACACACCAGCTTTTAAATACAGCCCTGAAGGGGGCAGTGAGTCAGTATCAGGAGTATATCATGATTACCGCCACATCACTGACCTGTAACTAATCATCTGCAGTTCAGTTTAGTGAGACACTGATTGGTTTTATGGTCCTCATAGTTACCGTGGTTTATTATGTTTCTCCTGTTGACAAACCCTTCAGATGCTAACATTGTTTCTCCGGTTGTATTTGGCATTATTTACGTACTAGTTTCACCTTTCGCTTGTTTTGTGTTTGTCCAGGAGGAGCAGTTCCGTACGGCTCAGATGAAAGACCTGGACTCCACCTTAAAGAGCATCGTCGCCCAGAACAAGAGAGAAATTGCAGATACAGAGCGGCAATGCCTGGACAAGAAACAGCACTTAATTAGAGGTAAACGTTTCTTTTGTTTTTCTGAAACGTGAGAAGGTAATGTTCTCTGATTTAATATCAGAGCGCACATCTAGAGAAACCAGAAGATTATAATGATATGTTGGAATACGTTTATTGCTAAAAGAATCTATTAAAGACACAGTCTGCCTCTGGGACGAGGTTGAGGCTGAAGCTGTGGTTGATCACTGATCAGAGTGCTGTGGCGTATGAGCAGGGTGAAGTGAATCAGACGTCTCTGCAGTGTGAGTAAAGAGGGGTGGTGTGTGAGCACTGGGCAAAGGTTCTGGCTCCAGCGAAAAGGAACAGAATGGATGGCAGATTCCTGTTATTTTTGGACGTGATATTCACTCATCCAAGGAGTGTAGCCAAAACACCAGAGCCTCCATTTACCCCAAATATAGTTCTAAGCTTCAAAGATCAGCTGTGATTTTCTTCACTTCCTGTTACCGAGACATGTAACAAATAACTGTTTTCAGGTTTGATACCGTTTTCAGTTTTCAATTAAACAATTGTACCATTCAAAGCCTTACAGTCAACATAAAGAAAAGCCTCAATTTTGAGGGAGAGTGAGAGAGAGAGAGAGAGAGAGGGGGGAACAGATAGACAGGGGGGAACAGGGGGAACAGATAGACAGGGGGGGGAACAGAGAGAGAGAGAGGGGGGGAACAGAGAGAGAGAGAGGGGGGGAACAGAGAGAGAGGGGGGGGGGCAGAGAGAGAGGGGGGGGGACAGAGAGAGAGGGGGGGGACAGAGAGAGAGGGGGGGGGCAGAGAGAGAGGGGGGGGACAGAGAGAGAGAGGGGGGGGGACAGAGAGAGAGAGGGGGGGGGGACAGAGAGAGAGAGGGGGGGGACAGAGAGAGAGAGGGGGGGGGCAGAGAGAGAGAGGGGGGGGGGACAGAGAGAGAGAGGGGGGGGACAGAGAGAGAGAGGGGGGGACAGAGAGAGAGAGGGGGGGGGGCAGAGAGAGAGAGGGGGGGGCAGAGAGAGAGAGGGGGGGGCAGAGAGAGAGAGGGGGGGGGACAGAGAGAGAGGGGGGGGGGACAGAGAGAGAGAGAGGGGGGGGACAGAGAGAGAGGGGGGGGGGGGCAGAGAGAGAGAGAGGGGGGGCAGAGAGAGAGAGGGGGGGGGCAGAGAGAGAGAGAGGGGGAACACAGAGAGAGAGAGAGAACGAGAAAGAAGGAAGAGAGAGATTCGGGGGAAAAAGTATCAGGGCTATATTTTAATGCCAAATAAGTTTGGCTCCAAAAAACAGGGGCTACACAAATATATTCTACACCTGACTCTCCAATCTCCAACAAAATAATCCCCCAAAATCACACTCTGACCCTTACCATTTATGAACAGCACCAGATAAATAGCCCATAAATAGGACTTTATCTGCCTTTAAATCCCAGCTAAAGACCTACCTCTTCTCTCAGTACCTCTACAGGTGTAAGTGTCTTCCCCTTTTTTAAATCCTCTCCTCTTAGTGTAAAGCGACCTTGGGTATTAGAAAGGCACTATATAAATCTAACATTATTATTATTATTATTATTATTCACCCAGTTTGGACGTAGCTGTCCTTCCCACATTTGCTCCCACATTAACCCCGAGCTCTGGGGTCTAGTCTTTATCACTGAAAAAGGATTTCCACAAAAATGGCGAGAGAATCATTGAAGAGAGCTTTAAACCATATAGTGGCCTTTGCTTTGCTCAAACTAATGACTAAAGCGTCCCTCAGCACGCCGCTGACTCCATCTGTCCACTTTGGCATCCACCCGGTGTCCTGCTGTCCAACAAGCAGATGGAATTATCCGGTTAAACACTAAAAATGGCCTACCGCACTCTGTGTGTGTTGTGGGTGGTGTAAGATTGTACAGACTCGACTAAACACTTCTACTCATGGTCAGTGAAGCTGAGAGAATGGACGGTGAAGGAAACAAGACGATGGTCATAATCAAATATTATGTGATTCAAATAAAAGTGTATTAAAATGAACGTAGTGCAGGGAACATGCTTTGGTCAAAATCCCAAATGAAGAGCCCAGCAGTGAGAAGGGAGCAGGAGAGACTCTGGATTTGAGTCATTTCCATGATATTCCCGTTGTAAATCTTCGAGGTGCCTTAAAAGTTAGTGAACCAGACTTGAGAGGTTGCCATTTTGATTTTCATGACAGGCCGGAAAATTGGGGGTCCGGGAGCGAATAAACAATGCTGTCTCCTCCCTCAATCCATGGCTGAGTTGCCCTTGAGCAAGGCACCTACCAGCCCCCAACTGCTCCACGGGCACTGAAGGTGGCTGCCTGCTGCTCTGGGTGTGGTTTTTAAATATTTTTACACTCACTGTGGAGCTTGAAGAGCATTTAAACTTTGTGATTAACCCTGTTTTGTGTTTTTAGAGCGGGAAGCCTGTATCTGGGATCTGGAGGAGAGGAACCTTCACGAGAGATGGCAACTGATGAAGCAGCAGCTCAAAGATCAGTACTTCCTCCAGAGACACCAGCTGCTTAAAAAACACGAGAAGGTACTCGCTTCAATCCCCACGGTTTAACTCTTCTCACTTTCTTCTTTTTGCAGTGATAATGCAATAATGTAAATAATGTGTGTGTGAGTAGGAGCAGGAGCATATGCAGTGTTATAACCAGCGTATGATGGAGCTTCTCAAGGCTCGGCAGCAGCAGCAGAGGAACCGTTTGCCCAAGATTCAGAGCAGTGAAAGGAAAACCCGAATGGCAATGTTCAAGAAGAGCCTGAAGATCCACTCCACTGGCAGCTCAGCGGAGGACAAAGAGAAACTGAAACAGGTGTGGGTTTTGTGCTGTTGACGACAGTGTGTATGATGACTTCTCTTTATTTGGTCTATTGATCATCGTTCTTGTGTGGATGGCCCCAAGGTCTCTCGTCTGCGTCTCTTCAGCAGTGTGGTCATGTGCTTGCCTTTTTTTTTGTGTGTAGTTTATCAAGCAGGAGGAGAAGAGACAGAAAGCTGAGCGTGTGCACCAGCAACAGAAACATGAAAATCAGATGAGAGAGATGATGGGACAGTGTGAGAGCAACGTCAGAGAACTGCAGCAGCTACAGGTAACACACATACACATACGGAGACAGAGACGGAGAGAGAGAGACAGAGAGCGGGGGAGAGAAACAGAGAGAGAGAGAGAAACAGAGAGAGAGAGACGGAGAGAAACAGAGAGAGAGAGAGAGAGAGAGAGAGACGGAGAGAAACAGAGAGAGAGAGAGAGAGACGGAGAGAAACAGAGAGAGAGAGACGGAGACGGAGAGAAACGGAGAGAGAGAGAGAGAGAGACGGAGACGGAGAGAAACGGAGAGAGAGAGAGAGAGAGAGAGAGACGGAGAGAAACATGGAATAATGATAGACCTAGGGTAATCATAGATTATAAACATTGGTGGTGTTCTAATACTAAATTAAAATATTAGTATTATTAATATAATAGTAATCAGTTAGTGCTAATTTCTAATGATTATGTTCCACACCTATCTCTAAAGGTTCAAATGTCTAAACAGTTTACTTTTCCACGTGGATTGAAGGGACTTGAGCTGACAGCTGCCACATACTGGCCACTTGAGACATGTGGCTCTGATTTGGTGTTTCAGTTTACCACAGCCACGTCTTTGCCAGACTTGCGTCACACGTGTTTTGTGGCGTGGCCAAATGAGCCAGCTCTGCAAGCTGTCTGTGGCTACAGCTCCTATTCCTCTGTATGAGCTCATTATTGTTTCTCCAGAACGAGAAGTGTCACCTGCTGGTGGAGAATGAGACGCAGAGACTGAAGTCGCTGGATGAACGTCACAACCAGCTCATTAAAGACTGGAAAGAGCAGCTCAAACCCAGGAAGAAGGTGTGTGTTCAGTGTGTTAGTTCCTCTCCAATAAATCAGTCTGACGAAGCAGTGCACTGATCTGGCTTTTTCCCCAGGTTCTAGAGGACGACCTGAGTCAGAAGAAACGAGAGCAGGAGGTCTTCTTTAAGATGAGTGAAGATGTGGAGTGCCAGAACCCCGCCTCCCCCAACAGGCTCACCAAATTCCTGCCATACTCCGACTCCTCCACCACATAAGCATCCCCCAATCCCCAGCCTCACGCCTATGACCAGGGTCTTCAACACACAGCACTGATGGCTGCTGCTAACACAGGCTAGCTTCCTTAACTCTTCAGGAATGTGTTTGTATTAAAGGATTAGTTTGGCGTAAAAGCGTTATGAGGCTCAAATTAGCAACACGGAGGGTTAAAATTGGACATTACATTATAGCACCATTAGCCTCATAGCTCAGTCAAAGCTAACGCTAAGCGCAGTTTGGCTAGTCAGCTACATTTGGCGTGAGGGGACTTGTTAGAAGCTGATTTTATGCCAAACGTTTGCTTTAATCATCCTTACTTTTGTAACATGGGTCTCTCCCAGCTTTCATCTTCCACCTATCATGAATCTTTTATAACGTGTGAACATTCGCGGTCTCTCTTCGCTAATCAGGTGGAGATGCGCTAGAAAGCTCTGCCATGACTTAGCAATCTTACCAAGCTTAGCATCTGTAGACCTCAATAATAATTCAATTTCATCACATTTTGAGATCATAATGAGCGATGAAATCAGGCTCATTTCCAAGTCTGGCAGTGTGTGTTTACGTCTATAATGAGCTAAGTGCCTACCTTCTTCACAGCAGTCCAATTAACAATGAAACTTATGTTTTAATAATCCTCAGTTATATAAATTGTTCAATGTCTGTTTAGTGGCTGGCAGCCATGATGCAGTTAAACGTGGGCGTCTGTTGGGTAACAATAATGAATGGGCCATTAGTGTTCTCCTCCAAGCGTGGTCAGGTCCCGTAACAGCGTGCTGGCAGCAGTTAGGAAAGTAGCAGTGGATATAAACAATTTTGGAAGACGTGTTTCTTTTAATTTAATATTATTTTATCAGTACACAGCAAAAAGAAGCTCTGCTTGTGTATCATTGACCTAATCCCCCCAAAACAACCCTACTATGTGCCTTAGAACAAAAATGTCTACTGAGTCCAGTGAGTGAAACCTATTGTTGCCAAATGTGCTGTACATAAGAGAAGCTTATAATACTTATTTTTATTGTTTCTATTATTAATTTTAAGAATTCTCGTATATAAAACGAAGCTAAACGTCTTGTCACTTTAATGTTCTAATATTGATCATATTTTGGAGCTTGTACAAGTGTTTAAAACTGAAGCAGTTTGATGTTGAAGCTGATGGTGGAAAGGTCAGGGGTCAGCCGGTACATGCGGTTTATATTTATCGTTATATTTCCTCGTGTTTATATTTGTCGATGAAATGTGAGTCATATTCTTGTCACAAAACTGTGGCACCATTTACTGTAAAGAAAAACACTGGACGTTCAGACCTGCTAAAGCCAAGACAGGAAATGACAGGAACTCTGTTGTAGGCCGTTGTTCGTCAGGCTCCGTCGCCCCTCTGTAACACCGACACTGTCCCTGCAGTCAGGTGAGTTTGTCAGGTGAGTGTCGTGTATCTTTATGAGTAATGAACTACAGTAAAGTGTCACTCCCGGAATATTCCTGGCTGCTTTGAGGATCGAGGAAATGTTGAAAACAGTTGAAGTGAGGGGACAAAAAACTTCCAAATTCATAGAAAGTCATTTAGAGCAGCGGACTCCTTCACTTAAGTATGAAAGTGGTGTTTAAGAAACTACATTTACATTGCATTGAAGGAACCTGATCCAGTGCCATTTTAGCGGGAATTCAGTTGTAGATCAGGGCGAAGATGTCGTAGCTTGTCTTCAGAAATAACAGGCTTTAGTAAGGAGAAATAAAGGGAGTCCTACACTTTATTTTAGCATAAACTCTCATCATCTTGAAGGTTCTTAACCAACAGCAGTGAGAAGTGTTTTATGAGCAGTGTATTATTGAGTTTTGATGATTTTTATTGTTGTATTATTCTTATGCTGCCTCTCGCACTGATTGACTTGATTCAAGTGCAATACGTTTCCCCTTCAGCCTTTTTCCGTACACGCTGAGTCACGCTTATCATTTATTCTCCAGCAGTTTGCAGTTTCTTAGTTTACTTCAGTGGGTCAAAAAAGGTCAGGTACCAAAAGGAATAATAAAAAAAAAACCTTGGTTGCATTTGCAGTTCCACCCCTCTTTTTTAAATTTTTTTTTTAATTGTTTCTAAAATTTGATTTATTTTCTTAAAACGATACGTCTGACTGCACTGTTGTGATCCTTCTTCTCGGGACGTTTTGTAACAAAAGGGGGTGTGTAAATTGATATTTTAAGTTTTAAGTTGAACAACCATTGTACAGAAATCTAATAAATAAAGAATTTTATTATTCTCTTTACTTTTGCTCTTTTTTCTTTGCTTTAAACACATTAACGCGGTCACTATTCGTATTAGGAGACAGTAATTAAGCTCTTGCAATGAAGAGCCACACGTGGAGTGGGTTTAGTTTGTTTGCTTTTCTCAAGCTTGAGATAAAACAGTCGCAACGCTTTTCTTCTGTTCATTCGGCTCCATGTTTTAATTTAAATGTTTGCTCATGCTGAAAAAACTCCTTGTTCAGTCATAGCCATGGGCAAACAGTGGACAGTTTTAGTGATTATTATTATTTATTTATTGAGTAATTATACTTCAGTGTTAACTGCAGAAACATTCACGTCAGGTTTGAGTGCTTTATTAATGACACTGCAGTTTTTTGTAAGTAGCGAGCTAGCTGTGGTGTTCGCTCCTCACATGGGGTTTAATTCATGGACTACTTTGTTTAAACAAGTCATCTGAAGGTGGGCTTTGGCATGGGTTATGTGTAAAGCAATATTACTGTGGTACATCTGGCTTTACATCTTTTATTCATATACCAGCATTTATAAGCTCCTGCTGGTGTGTCTTGAATGCTAACAGTGCCCCCTAGTGCCAATTTGTTATTTATGAAACCAACTTTCATTGGCAAATTTAAATGTAATACCCGGGGTCATTACTGTAGTGCAGCAGGTAGGTGTCGCAGTCACACAGCTCTAGGGTCCTTGAATTTGTGGGTTGAAGCCCCGCTCTGGGTGACTGTCTGTGAGGAGCGTGGTGTGTTCTCCCTGTGTCTGTGTGGGTTTCCTCCGGGTGACTGTCTGTGAGGAGTGTGGTGTGTTCTCCCTGTGTCTGTGTGGGTTTCCTCCGGGTGACTGTCTGTGAGGAGTGTGGTGTGTTCTCCCTGTGTCTGCGTGGGTTTCCTCCGGGTGACTGTCTGTGAGGAGTGTGGTGTGTTCTCTCTGTGTCTGCGTGGGTTTCCTCCGGGTGACTGTCTGTGAGGAATGTGGTGTGTTCTCCCTGTGTCTGTGTGGGTTTCCTCCGGGTGACTGTCTGCGAGGAATGTGGTGTGTTCTCCCTGTGTCTGCGTGGGTTTTTTCCAGGTCACTGTCTGCGAGGAGTGTGGTGTGTTCTCCCTGTGTCGGCGTGGGTTTCCTCCGGGTGACTGTCTGTGAGGAGTGTGGTGTGTTCTCCCTGTCTCTGTGGATTTCCTCCGGGTGACTGTCTGTGAGGAATGTGGTGTGTTCTCCCTGTGTCTGTGTGGGTTTCCTCCGGGTGACTGTCTGCGAGGAATGTGGTGTGTTCTCCCTGTGTCTGCGTGGGTTTTTTCCAGGTCACTGTCTGCGAGGAGTGTGGTGTGTTCTCCCTGTGTCGGCGTGGGTTTCCTCCGGGTGACTGTCTGTGAGGAGTGTGGTGTGTTCTCCCTGTGTCTGCGTGGGTTTGCTCCCCACGGTCCAAAAACACACGGTAGGTGGAATGTCGACTCAGTGTCCCTAGGCCTGAGTGAATCTGTGTGTCGCCCTGCGAAGGAGTTGCCACTCCTTCAGGGTGTGTTCCTGCCTTGCACCCAGTGATTCCGGGGTAAAGCGCTTATGTATCAAACCAAATAACAAATAAAATCACAAACTTTAATTTTACATGTTTGAGTTTTATTAGAAATAAAGAAATAAAATTGCACAGTTGACATCAACAAAGTAGCGTACTGATAACAGGAACGTGTGAATGAAAGTGTGCCTCCCTTTGATCCCATCTAACGAACGTGTTTGCACTTATCAGCTTCTTACACGTTTATTCACTACGAGGATAAAGCACATCTTTAGTCAAACACTCAACAGCAAAGCTAAAGTTAAAGCTGCTGCTAATGAGCACGTGTTCAACCGCAGTTTGTATCAACTTAATTAATTAACCTAGGTATAGTGGAGTAGGATATGATCTTAGAGCAACTAGGATCCCTTGACCCTACCTTTTTATCTCTAGTGAAATGTAAAATGTTGTAACACTGTTCATCAATTTCCTCAGCTTTCCCAGCCATCAACAGCAAAAGCACAACATAGATATACATAGATAAAGTAACTTACAATAACTACAAAAACTTCAAATGTAGTATTAATAAAGAAAACAAAATACCTACTTAAATCTATACTTGAAACCAGTCAAGCATGCATGTTAATTAAACATTAAACTGATTGTAAAATACTGTATCTAAGCACCATCATCGGTGGCATGAAAATGCCTTGCGGCAACACTGACGAAGAACAGTGTGTGTGGATGATCTGAGGTATTGCATCAAACTCTTCAAACATTTTCTTTTGTATTTACACACTTAGGAAGATAATCCCTGTTGTTTTGTATCGTTTGTTAGCATTTCACCAGTTCACCGCGTTGAAAACATTGATTTATTCGTTTCACTCCGTTCTATTCTCCTTTTCTCGTTAATACCACAGTGATGAAATCTGTGAACTTCATCTCTCTAAAAAAAAAGTGCAAGTTGAAGCATTGCAATAACCCAAACTTGGTTTAAAAAAGTGGATAAATAAGCAAAATAAGTAGTTAAAAAATGCAGTATAAAAACACTGTTTGGCCTTAGCACTTTACAAAACTTTTTTTTTTTTTTTAATAAAGGCCTGCTGCATTATTTTATCGCATAATCACTTGGTTCGATTCTCCCAGCCGTACCAAAGCTGATGTGTCCTAGGCTGGTTTTATCCAGATTTGGCGTTTGATACTTGTTTGAGGCTACACCTGTAAGCACTTTATTTCTGTTTGTGTTTTGAAGAGGCTGACAAATAAAGTGGATCTGGAGACGTTTCACTAATGGACAAAGACTGTATATGTACTTGAATATTATATTGAGGCACAAGAGCATGGCGGCTTCAAAGACTCATTCGTATATTGCTAGTTTCATATAGCGTTAAATATAAAAATAGTATGAGCTCGGTTAACATGCATAAAACAATGGGTTAGGAATGTGAGACATTCGCCGTTTTCTCCCAAAGAAGTGTCTCGACGCCATACGTAACTTCCACCCACGTCCCCAAGGGGACAGTCAAAAACAAGCAAGCGCCAACAAACCAAGGTTGATTTGTCTGAGCTTGCAAAAGAATGGAATGTAACAAGAATTTGACTAGAAGGTACCCATAAATTACAGACTAATTAAATAGATACAAATATGTAAAATAAAAAAGGGGCGGGGGCTATGAGTACCTAGTGTTTTTTGGTAAGATAATTGGAAGGGATCCAGCCCTCAGCCATTGACCCATCACTTACGTTTTTACAAAACCACCAGCCGGTGGAGTTCTTCTCCAGTACCTCAAACACAGCCCCCTCTTTAAAGCCAGGGGTTTGCTCGTCTCCTTCAAAGTCTGCTACGGCCAGGAACAGCTCCTCTTTGGCTGGATCTTTGATCAGAGGGGGGAGCTTGTCTCTCGGTGGCCCGGGTTTATCAGCTTTAATCAGGGGCTTTGGCGGCACAGGAACTTTCGCCTTGGGCTCTTCCTTCTCCTTTTCCTTTTCTTTGGGGGTTGGAGGCTGGAAGGCCTTTGGTTTGGGAGGTGGGGGTCTGCTCTGAGAGGGAGGAGCTGGCTTGGCCTCTGGAGCGTCGTTCTGCAGCAGAGTTTTGATTTCTGTGGGGCTGGCTTGCTCTGAGCTCTTTTTTGGTGGAGGAGGCCTTCTAGGTGCACCACCGGGCCTCTGTGGTGGCTCTTTGTGGACAGGTATTTGGGGCTTAGGAACCTCTGGCTGATCATGACCATGGCCATTTTGCTGCTTAGCTGGACATTTCTGTTCTTCGCTTGGCCTGCCGTTATTAACACCATCGCCATTGTGCTGGCTAGAATCCCCCGAGCTGCTGCTAGGCTCGGGTGGTTTCGATGGACGCAGTTTGCTCCTCAGGTTGGTGATGTCCAACTCACTCTTGGCCTGGGGCTCAGGTTTGGCAGGAGGTGCCGGTTTAGGCCTAAGGACTGGCTTAGGCTTGATGAAAGGTGCTGGGCTGATGGAATCGGTCTTCTCTTCTTGGCTCTCAGGCTTAGGCTTTGGGGGTTGCTTTGGCACAGGCTTCAGATTGAACTTCTTGACCTCTTTGACGGACACCTTGTGGCCACACTCCAGACCCATCTCGTTGCGCAAGGGCAATGCCTTGTTCTTCTCGTCTCTCTTTGGCTCTGGAGGCTTGTCTGGTTTGAATGGAGCTGATTTGGGGGCCACTAAAGGCATGATGACCCCAGGAGCTGGTGGCTTGGGGGGAAGCGGTTTGGAAACCTCTGGTCTAGGCTTCTCCTCTACTTCATGGCTTTTATTAATAGACTCTTTCCTGGGTGGTAGGGCTGGTTTCTCCTCAGTGGGAGGGGCTGAAGGAGCTGGAGGTAAAGGTCCAGGGAAAGGAGAATTGCACTTGGCAGCAGTGGACTTCCAGTCTCTCAGTTTGGGACGTGTGGCAAAGTCGGCACTAGAAGAGGGCTCATCGGGCAGGGGTTTGGACCAGTTATCTTCTGGGCTGTTGTTATTAGCCGGACCATCCTCCAGCTTCAGCTGAGCCATCTCACCAGGTAGCGGGGCTAAGAAATTTGGCCTGGTGGCACTGCTGGTCTTCTTGTATTTATCTAAGAAAGTGACAGGAGCCCAGCCTTCCTTTTCATCAATCTGAATGTACCACCAGCCACTGGAATTCTTCTCAATCACCTGGTCAGAAGCAGGAGTGGCACAGTCAGTACCTTTTTATTGTAAGGGTGAAGATGTTTTTCAACCGCACTTTACTGTAGTCTGACTATTGAAGTTTTATTAGAGATAGGGATGGGGTGAAAGGTATAAATATTAACTTAATGCAGTGTTATGAAGTGTTCATAAGTTTGTTAATGGGGAAAAACGAGTCCTAGGCTTAACCCAGACTTGACTAATTAGTTATTATGAGACTGTATACCAAGTCCTGTACACCTCACCTCTACTTTCACTCCTGCCTGGAAGCTGATGCCATCAGGGATAGTTGTCTGAAAGTCAGCAATGGTGTAGTACTCCTCTTCCACCTGAGGGGGCACTGGTGGCTTGGGCAGGTTCACTCCTCTAGGCTAATGGCACATTGTCAGGTGACCAGACAGGAAGAAAAGCACACATGGTTAGAGCCTCAAAGTCTAAAAATACAGAACCGAAGCAACATCAAAAAATCTAATTTACATATTTCCAAACGGCTAAATAGTGGGTTGAGATTGAGGTTCCATTTCCTGTTACTGCATGTATCTAAAATATTTGAATACTTGATTTATTGCCCCAATCTTACTATTGTTAGGTCCCGGCGTGGGGGAGGTCTTTGTCGTGCCCCAGCTTCTGTGAAACAAGAAAAATGTCCTATTACTTTTTAGTTCTCATCATTCAAATGTAATTTATTCAGGGCTAGAATAAATAAAAACGATCAAAAGTTACCAGCACTGATTTTCCTTGATACACTCAGTCTAACTGCACTTTAATTACTTTGTTTGTAAAGACGTTAATATGCTGTTTACATGGTTCTGAAAATGAAAAAATCTGAAGGTATCAAGTACAGTTAATGCCTGCTCTTGTTGAGCATTGCTTTCTGTTTCTTAGATAACGATATAAGAGTAAGATGAGAGTATCCTGGAGGACATGGTGCACTCTTCTGAAATTAGCTTACTGCGCTTGTTGTCAGAAAACGGAGTAAAGCGCTCCCTCTGGTTCTCCTTGTTCTCTTTGTTGGCATTTTGCTGTCGGCCGGCTCCATCCAGGTCGTTGGTGCTGGCGTGAGCCGCCGCTCCAGCAGCTATTTTCTGGCTCAGGATGTCAGCCTTCTTCAGATAGGACGCTGGGGCCCAGCCCTCACGACCTTGGTACCTACACACACCGTGTTTCGAGGCGGTATTTCATTTACTCTTTTAAACGTTCTTTAAAATGAACTTAGATATTCGTAATGTATGGATTCAAGGTGCCTAAAAATCCTAAACACAGATGTATTTTGGGAAATATTATACACTGAGTGGGACGCCATGTCTGGAATTTTGCTTGTGTTCTTACCTGATTTTCCACCAGCCTTCCAAATTTTTCTGGATGACCTCCACGGTCATGCCTCTCTCCAAATCTATTTCATCTTGATCACGAGCCGCGTAGGGGTAGATCACAGTGTACTTCTCTTCTGCAGAGTTAGAAATGTACTGGTCATCTAACACAAATAAGGAAGTGCCGCACCGTGCAGCTCATTTGATACTGTTTTGATCATAGTTTGGGGTTGAAGCAAGTTCCCTGCAGTTGATAGCAATCCTCTTTAACCGTGAATTTACTGCCTCTGTTCCTTTAGGCTGTCTACGGGGAGAATAACAGCGGAGGGCATTTTACTGACTCTGGTTTCATTTTGCTGCTGCCAGCGTTTCACTGGCATCCCGAGTCGGCTCTGGGATTGACGACAAAGTCAGTCCATTATGAATTCACCAGCGCTGTAATGATGATATCACTCGGTCTGTCCGAATGACACAGGAACCAGTTCCAAGAACCGATGGAGGAAGTGCATTACAGGATTTATGCTAAACACGCTAACGATGAAACTGAACTTTGAAATTCTGGAAGATGAAGTAATGAGTCACTGAACATCAGACTCGTTGTTTTGCCTACGATCACGTCCAATCACTGTCGTAAGAAAACCTTGTGACTTGGCTTTCTCAAGTCCTAACTAAAATAAATAGAAATACATTTATTAACATTTTGAACACTGTCAGAAGTTAAGGGTTTTTACTCTTGCTCTTTAAATTCATGAGGTTACACTACGACAGTGATAATATTCACAGCATTCGCTCATGACCCGTTATAGAGAGTCAGTACATTCACAGAATCTGCTTAACCTGCCCCTCTTATTATATATCTTAATATGACAGATACGTTTTTGAGATATTATGATTTTCACGTAACCAAATAACCCCAAATCTGATCACACGTCACAACTTTACAGAAAGCTTAGCACCTACATACACATCACACTCCTGGAGGTTTAACCTCCTACAACCCTAAAGTAACACTCCTGACTCCGCTGATCACAGCACACAGGATTCTATAGAACGAGTTCATTTATAGGTGGAAATTAATCTACTTTCAGAAATGAAATTAAGTTCTTGAAAAACGTTACTCTACTTCAAAGTGTTGGTTTTATACAAACTGGTTAAATCATTACCACCTTTGTTCTGTATTGACCCTAATAGGGAACCACATGTAGCTGGGATGAAAACACGGAGAAAACATGCAGCAAGCATTGAGAAATCCAGGAAACAATGGACAACAACAACAACAGCACATCTAGTAACTAAACTAGGTTTTGTACTGATATTAAACATATACTAAGTTTTATCTGTTTAATGCTAATTTACCTTCATTTGTTTTAACAGTCTAAACGTAATCTACTTATTCAACAGTCCTTCATAGCTTCCACTGGGACTTTAGAAGACTTTACAGAGTAATGGCAACGACCCCATGAGAATGCGTACGTTTATCTATTGAGCCAATTTACAACATTCTACCGTTTTTATTGTATCAACGTTAATAAGCAAATGTATCAACCTCAAGCGTAGACAATATGTCCAAATATAGTTTGGTATTAACACCGTGTAGATGTTTCATACTGAGATACGCACTGAAGCATCTGCATGAGATTTTTACCAACTTCTTGTAAAGACTGTGATCCCAGCAGCAGTCAGAAAAGAACTTATTTGTGGACAAAGCACACTTAGATACGTTCTCCAGGACAATGTCCTGTAGAACAGAATATACAGAGGACAGTTGGGACACAAAGACGTCAAGCATTTCGCTCCATGCTTCTTCAGGCTCCAGCAGTGTCAGTTCTACACTCCATGCACTTCATGCACTTCATGCAGCATTCGAGGCACGCATGGGTGACAAGACACTGGACACAACAGCAAGACCAAAAGAGAAGGGAAAAAAAAGAGATGTGGTTCTCCACCTTGCCCAAAGCTTGTGCTGAACAGATCCCCTAAAGTGCGCCGGCGACCCACGTGCCTCGGCAGTGACCAGAATCTCCGGCACACTCCAGCAGGGGACAAGCACACACACACAACGAATGGTGACTTTTAAAGAAGAAATTCGGTCAAATGGTGTTGAGGGGGAGACAGGTTCGTTTAAGGTTATCCTTACAGTGCAACATTTCTTTCATGGGATATTACAAAATAGTAAGATTTCATTTGGAAAAATACATACAACTTTCCCACAGCCATGTTTGGTGAGGTACACAGCTACATAACACTCCTTTTCACCATGGTTTCCCAGAACAGTATTGGCTTTTCTTTTTTTTTTCCTAAATAAACCTGCCAAGATTAGCTAGCTAATGAGGTTTTGGCAGCAAATGCTACACAAGTTGTTCCCATGCAGTTTGTTTAGCCTGGAATAACAGGAGAATGATATTAAAGGGGGTTTCAGTACCTTCCTCCGCAGGCAGAGAGAAATCATCTGGGTCGTCCTGAGCCTCCAGGCAGGTCGCGGGCACCCAGCCCTGAGCATCCTCTGAACTTACAAACCACCAACCTGAACAGAAAACACATTTATTACAGATTCAGGCCAAATTCTGGAGGTGTTCAGGCAAAGTTCCGTCTAAAAGCTAGTTCCTCGGCTCCTCACCAGATTCGTTTTTCTCTATGACCTCCACGACCTGACCCACGTGAAGGCTGATCTCTGAACTCTCCTGCTTCTCATAGTCCGTCACAGCCACATATTGGTCCAGAAGCAGTGGATCGGCTGAAGCGGAGTCTCCTCCTGCGTTGGACAAAATGCTTAGATGTTGATAATCTGACAAGCTTCGCCGTACACTGCCATAGTAAGAAGTGCAGAGTGGAGCGGATGTGATTTTTGGGAAGTTAGAAGAGGGGAATAACAGAAGCTAAGACAGAATTAGTGCAAAGAGATAAAAAGAGAAAGAAAAAGTAAACCAACACCAAATCACCAGAAAATCTGCAGTGAATGCCGCAAACAAACGACAAGATTTAATGTTTGTGACCAGCTGACCCCAAGCTGCATGAGAAAGGCCCTCTTTAACCAAAGCTGGGAATAACTTAACACTTAAACCCCTCCGTAGCTGATTATTTGGCACTGAACTCACTTAAGGCCCATTTTTATTCGTAAAGAACACAGTGCTGAGTGCAAAACAGGGTGAGTCTGATTATGTACCTCTGACCACATCTTTGTAACACAACGTTCTCCCCTAGTATAGCTCCACAACATTGACACTGGTCGTACTGACATGGCAGAATACCGCAGTATACAAATCAGCCCTCCAACCAAGCATAGTAATGATATGGTATGAGACCAATAGTCACACTGAGCTGTGATAATGTAAACAACATGGTCAGACCGTCGTAGCGTCTTAGTCCATGCAAAATTAAGCATTACACACTTTTTCTTTTAAGGACAAGTGGCAGAATTTTGGGAGTAACATTGTTTTGACACTAAAACAACAACAGCTCAGACTTTTAAAGAGACGAAGGGACATCCCTAATGTCAAACCAGAATAGATAGTATGGAAAAGCAGGTATATTTACACCATGGGGACACCCGTGTGGTTAAACTGACGTGCCTCATGAAGTGTGTACTGTCAAACCTTACCTCGTCTCAGAATACTCTCACTTTCTCTGATTTTATTTTATTAAGTGGGAACACCTTTTGTACCACTGGCTATTGTGTGCATGTAAACATAACAGTGTTCCTTTACAATGGACTGCAATCATCTGCAGAGTCACAGTTTCAGATCAGTGTTTCTATTGGTCTCCTGGAGGACCGAGGTAAATTACTTTGGTCTTAAAAATGCAGTTTTTACCATGTCCTATTATTAATTTCAATGTTAGTTTTTTTCCAATAGGCAAAATGTGGTCTGAGGTATGTGTAGCTCATAACCATATGCTGTTGACTAGGGTTCTACTACACACTAACGTAGCTAGTACTGTTAAAAGACGCTGCTACCACTAGTGTGAAGCAGTAAATATGCAAATATCTCAAATTTACACAGATTCCTCCTTTGATTTGAATGATGTCAATCAGCCAAGATTTTTTTTTAGTTTAGCAAAGTTGCTAAGCTAATATAGCTAACAAATACTCATTAGCTGTTTAGTAATCTTGCTTACAAGGCTTATAACAACAGACAAAACTACCTCCCACATCTAAAATTAACGTTGTTTTCACTTTTGTTGATTTGCACATTGGTTTATGTTCCCATTATTTGTTAATTTAACCTCATATCCCCAGCACAAAGCTAAAAGAACAGCTTCAGGTTTGATGTTATTGATTAAATCTTGGGTTATAACAAGGGAAATTTGTGTAAACTTGATTTTTTGCCTATTAAACCTTTCAAACTAAATGTGTTCAGCTATTAAACTCCCTGGAGGGAGTCCTGTCCATGTTTAACATTCATTGGCTTGACCCATGACTGTCTAATACCAATAAGACCACCGACACAGCCATGCGATCATCACACAGGGAACGAACACCAAGCATTGCCCCCAGCCCACCTCAGGAACTCAGAGTGGGGCTGCACCTCGAGGCTCACACACAAAGAGCATGGCCAAGTAAGTGGCAGTTACTACCTCGCTTTAGCAAAGAAGTCGCTCTCTCCACAATGCCTGATGAGGAAAATGAATGAGAGTTGATGTAAGGGAAGTGGGATTTGAATAAAAGGTGGAAAAGGCAAAGGGTAGGTCAGATAACACAGGGGTTTCAAAATATTCACAAAATAACAAATCAAGATTCATTTACAGTGAGCGTCTTGAAATATGGGTGCTACATCTCACATGAACAGAAATACTTAATATTTAAGGCTCTGTCTAAGTCACACATTAAATAAATTCACAGAAAAATATATGTAACTAATCAACAGAAACTACAAACCCATACATGTTGGGACACTTTCTCAAAATGCAATAAAAGCTGATATCTGTAATAAAAATTTTACAGTGTTTTAAATTACGATTTTTTTGTTAAAATTAAACAAATGTATAAATGAATGGCTGCAACACAAAAAATAAACCTCAGATAGAGTTTTGTTTATCACTAGGTCACATCTAGTCTTGCACTAATTCTCTAGGGAGAGTCCGGTATCCTTCGGCACTTAACGCGACCAAGAACCACCTCCTACTACAGGAAAAGAAATCTGACAGACACTCCAAAGGACCACTGCACTGATGCAGCCCCATGCCATCACAGACGCTGTTTTTTTCATCCTTCTGTATGAAATTAATCCTTCAATTTCCCCTGGGGATACTTACTTTACTTACTTACTTACTTACTTTAACTTACTTATTACTTAAACTTACTTTCTTTACTTACTTACTTTTACTTACTTACTCTATCTATCTATCTATCTATCTATCTATCTATCTAACTATCTATGCCTCCCTCTTTGCTTCAGCTTTGTTTCAGGTTGCATTCCTTAACAAGGCAAGAGATTGTGTTACATCAGATTGATTTTCCAAAATATTCCTGAGCCCTTGTGGCTGTATCCATCGCCATGATGGTTTCTCCAACAATACCCCCCTGAGAGCTTAGCGGTCCCACAAATTCAGCAGCAGTTTCTGCCCTTGGTTCTTTAAGATTTCCCTTGATTCTCTGAAAACGTTCATGATATTGTCAACTGTAAGTGGTGAAAGGCCTAAATTCTCTGAAATCGTGTGCTAATCGTTGTCTTTGGACCGACTGAGTGTACTCTCACAATGTGGTGAACAACGTCACATCCTTGCTTACAAAGACCAAACGTTTTCTCAATGACCTCAACTGTTCCTGTTAAAATGCTCACCGTGGAAGATTCTAGAACAGAGTTAGATGTATAAACATTTATAAAGGTTTATCTGTGAACACAACGAATATGTTTTATTGGAATTTCTATCAATTACATAAAGGTTCAAGTCATTTAACAAATTAGCTTTTAGTTTTTATTGCATTGTGAGGAAGTGTCTGATCGTTTCTGGAAATGGGGTTTGAAATTGACTGTCATCATGCAATAACAACTTACCCCCACTACACTGAACACATCAATAATAGCATCTCCTTACCTGATTTCTTTTTCCCAATGGGTTCCCTGTGAACAGATTAAAAACAAAATAGTTTGATCAGAACTATGGGGGCATTCTCTTTCTCACAGTTGTGTGATTTTAAACATTTCTTCATATCTTCGCTGTCCAGTTAAAAACACGTATCTCCATGTTTGGGGATCTGCATCGTTTAAACACACATTACACAATGGAAATGGTCCAAAATGACTTCTGGTCCAAATGGAAATCTCTTGAAATTGGTTTCTCTTTACATTTACTTCCTGTAAAGTTACTATTTTGGGAGAGGCATGTTTTAAATTGGACAGCGACGATATGCGGTCACAGTGAGGACACACTCCACTTTTAGTCATTAACTCTGATAACTGTCCACTTTCATGAAGCTCTTCTGAATGTTTCGAGTTTATGAACCCAATCCCGAACGTTCCTCTATACTATTTTTACATAAAGTTTTTATTATTTTCACCATTAACACTTGTGTCAGCAACTAATCCACGTTCTTAAAATAAATAAACGTTTTTCAATTTAGAGAAGATGGTATTTTGATATAAAAGATTTGAAGTGTATAATCAAGGGGTACAGTTTAAAGCATGTTAAATATAACAACCAAAACCAAGAGAAATTTGAATCCAGAATAATTGATTTGCTTGATTTGTGGATTTTCTGAAACCTTATTTTACGTAGAGCTTGTAATGAATTACCCCACATCATTCATTTCACATCACAATGGCAAATACAGGAACATGCTGCAATCACCCAGTTGGAAAAATGATAAACATGTTTCTTATGAATGAAAATCAATATCCAGGAAAACCCTGAAGACGTGAAGATTTACACGGCCATTGTACTTCAAACTTTCTCTTACTCTGTCTTTTCTGTTTTACCCTCTCTCCTCGCCCCCCCCCCTCCTCTCAGTATATCAATCACTGTTAGAAACAAAGCCTCTTGTCCTGCATTTCATTCTGCATAGTGGATTCAAACTTGAAGCCAAGAGACTGGCAGTGCATTAGAAAAAAGCTCTAATCCAATTCTAAAGGACACACCAAGGTCCCATTTTCATACACATTCAGGTTGGCCTTTTTTTTACAACGGGGTGAGGCCAGTGCCTCTCCTAAATGTGCTGCGGCATATTAAATATTATAAGCAAATGACATTGATGTAAAAGTCACTATTCCTTTCAACCCAAAGCCTCAAAGAACCATCATTTCCATGTTTTAATAGCGCTGCTTGCTCGTCCGGTCTTAGCACTGGACACGAACAGTTTTTTAGAGTAAGCGTGTGTTTAAGCAGAAAGTAAACAGGCTTTAATTCCTTCTCTGTCCTTTTTAGTCTCTGGAAATCATGGTTAAGAACAAAGCTCGCAGTTCTACGCTGAATGTCAGTGAGACAGGAAGTAGTTAGCAATGGTCAAACAGCTGAAAGTGTTTGAAACTTCCTCTCAGCCTATGGGTCAGAGGTGAGCTACAATTTCAAGTTGAATTAATACCAATATCCTGTAAAAGCTTGGATAACAATTATTCTTCATTTCCCTATCGATGCTTATTAACTTTCACTGTGAGTGTAGGGTGAACTCACTCTATGGGTGGGTTCAGGTCCTCAGGACGCGTCTCGAAGAAAACACGCACCTCCTCACACTGGGAGATGTACACTGGCAGTTGAATCAGTGCCTGAAACAGAAAAGACTCAAACGTTGACCCAAGCCTTTACAGTAAATGTCCATTCCTGAAACACTCGGTCAATACAGCTTCATTTGAAACGCATCACAAACAATCAACAATATAATAATCAAATGGTACAGAAACGTTTTTTATTGTAAATATCTTCATTTAATTAAAAGTAGGGTGACCAGATGTTTACAGAGGAGGTTATCGACCAATAACGGTAGCTCTACAGTCCAATCAGAAGATTTTAGGCTACTTCAACACGCCCCCTTCTCACTCAAGCGAACCAATCAGAGTAGGGGAGGGCGGGACTAGTTTGTGAACGAAACTTCTCAAAGTTCGTAAGCGCTAGAAAGTTGTAAAGTTGTAAGCGCTAAAAAAACAAAATCCCGGACGTTTGTGAAATTCCGCACATTTTTTTTTTAAGTCTAAAAAAGAGGACATGTCCGGGTAAAAGAGGACGTCTGGTCACCCTATTAAAAGGAGCTCCACAATGCTGTTTTGATGTGTGTCAATACAAGAGAATGCTGTTAACTACAGGAAGTAGGGGATCTCTTTTGTTCCATTACACCATAAAAGAAGAAATCATTTGCCATATAAACCATGAATGATGTCAGTTTTAAACTACACAGATTAGTCATTGAGAATTGACTTATAAATCTATTGTCTGAATTAATGGTAAATCCCCAGTCATAGTATTGTGTATGCAATGAGCACCACTTTCCACTAAAAATTGTCTCAATGCTTCAAAGTCATTCTTTCAAAAATACTCAGCCTTTAGTGAAAGGCAGTAAAGAGATAAAGCTAAGTTCAGTTCCCACACTTCCACACAGTCAGCCACGGTTAGCATGCATTAGCTTCATCTGCTGCTGAGATATTTGCTGGTCCTAATCTATGCGCATCGATCCCGTCTCTAAAGATCTCTCAGAGGCCCAGGGCTCTGCTAAAAGTCTGCTGAGTGAAGTCAGATGAGAGTTGACAGGCAACCATTTCTCCCTGAAGATTAAAGGCAAACTGCACAGATTTTGCTCTTGTTCTGCACCAAATTGCAGCTCATCTTCAGCAAGTGCAATGCAATGTACTGTTTTTACAGCACTATTTGGACTTGAGAAGCATTAAATGGTAGCATTATATTATATTTAATGTGGTAATGTGCAGTAGAAATTAGTAATAAGAAGGAATATTAATGATTAAAAAGGATCACCATGTAATTACACATTCAGAGTAGTCAACAGTGACTGCCTTACAGACGTGACAACCCGGTCTCACACTTAATTGTGATATAGTCACATATACCGGAGACTGCAATTTGTGACATAGTCGCATATTGTTGACATTTTATGCGACACTATCACAATCGTAAGTGAATGGGTAATTACCATAGAAACACTACACGACAGCAACACGACAACTCCTCCTCATTATGATGTCATTACCATCCGTTAATACCACTGTCTTATTTTTATTTACGTAAAATATAACGTTACTAATTCATTATTTGCTAAAATATTGAAGCAAATAATGTCTAGAGAAATGTCCTTTTCAGTGTTAGCCTTTTGAAAATTTGTCAAAATTACGTTAAGTGAAAGAAATGTTCTCGTTAAAGTAGGACACCAATAATGAGCATTGCTTAGGAGAAATATTATAATACAATACTTTATGCCTTTGTTGGAATAAGAACCTATGTTATGTAATTCGCATTATGCCTTTTTCTACGTTATGAGTAATGACGCCTGTAATGAGGAAGAGTTTTCATGTTACTGTCGTACAGTGTTTCTATGGTAACTACCCATTCACTTACGATTGTGATATTGTCGCATAAAATGTCGTAAATATGCGACTATATCACGAATTGCAGCCCCCTATATATGTGACTCTATCATGAGTAAGTGTGAGACCGGGTTGGAGGTAAATGTGTGTCTTGCTTCTGGTGCCACGTGCTGATTTTCCAGACCATACACTTGTCTTTAATAAAGCTAAGTGCTTTGGGGCCGTCCTTGTCAGGAGGCAGACATGCTGTCTCTCTGCATGAGCTGAATTATGATGCCTTGGAGATGTTAACAGCATGCGCCTGCAATGGCAGTGTCTGTTCAAGGTGTCCTTTTGTACGAGGCCATTTAGCTTAAAGTGTTAGCAGCACAGAGCCGATGCCAGAGCTTTACAGCTAGGTGGTGACTTGCTAACTAGCATGGAGTTTATACTTAGCCTAACTTAAAACCACAGATCATTTACAGTAGGTTTTGATCTCTCAGGATTACATAACTATTAAACATCAGCCCAATTTGGCCAGGTATCCGTTGTGTTACACAAAAGTAGACAACCTTCACTCTACTTTTCAACACAGCTGGTTTAAATTAACTTGGTTTACCACTAGCATTGTCATTAGCTTTGGGATGTACAGCCAGCAGGCCGCACCACTGCATAAACCCTGTCACGTGTTTTCATTTTAAACTACTTGAAGTAATACAAATCTTACTGACCACTAAGTAAAACAGGCTTATCTCTACTGCTCATGTTATAGCTGATGTACTCTTAACAGAAGTGAATTTCCAACAATAAACACGATTGATATGGTGCATTAACACCAGGCTGAAATCACATTAAAAACATTAATAAAAAACCTCAATAACCCCATAAGAAAGACTTTTAGAAGACTTTTTAAAATGATCCCTGCAGCTCTATTTCCTTTCCCCCAGTCCAACGTGCTGCTTCCTAGGGGTGACGCTGCTACTCTCAGATTGATGTTTTCCTTGGGTGACCTCCACAGTCATTTGTATTCTCTCCAGAGACCAGGCGCATGGAGGCCCATTACAGCAAATGGTCTTTATTGGTGCTCTTCCTCTGCAGGCTGCATTAACCTGATTGTGTGTGTGTGTGCGCAAGAGACAGAGGAATGGCGTGTGTTTATCAATGCATTTTTAAATATACACATGCATATATCTGGTTGAACATTAAAAGTAGACATGGAGTAAAAATCCCATGGAGCTGAAACTATGAGGTCATTTATAATGCCCTCAGACAAAGGCATGGCCTGGAGTCAGGGGTTATTCCACGAAGCTCTGCTGTGACCAAACCCTAACCCAAGTAAATTCAGTTAAAGGAAATTTTCAGTGAAAGATAAATATGAGATTTCCTGTTATTTTAAATGCAGTTGATTAATTATGACATGTTTGGTGTCTGAAATTTACTTCCTTCATTGTGCACTGGTGCTCTGATATAAAAATAAAAAAAGAAGTGATACTTTATTAAATCCCTACACACACACACACACAGGCCTGCCACAGTAATTATGTTACAGACTCATTGTACAATATATGCTATTGACTTCAATACTGCTGTGATAAAGCTCACCCCTTCACCATCGCAAAGTGAAATGGTGGGAGGTGTTCTCTATGAGTAGAGTCGGGCGAGAGGCCTGGGATGTTATAAGGTCGACTCGAAATAACACCGAGAAGTTCAATTTTTGGTTCCCTTCCACCTTTATTTACACACCAGACTTTAAATGACTATTTACAATATATATACACGCGCGGTCCTTGTGAACAAAAAAAAATAACAAAACAAAATTCTCTATTAGCAGAGACAAAAAGGATAAAGACAACTAAATCAATTGAGTCTTAGTATGCCCTTAGGTTATGCTTCTCTCGCCACGGTCTAGCAGAGTCTCCCCTCTTTTACCCTTGTGTGGTATATATATAGGTAGCCCCGCCCCTTAGAATATACCATTCCCTTAAGAGGTAAAAGTTATTGTATCTTGGATACACAAGTTTCATAAACAATAAAGTTAACAATGAACTAACAACTGTACCAAGATTCAACTACAGCCATGGCATGTTTAACATTCATTCATAATATCAATATTTATTAGATAATATATTTTCCCTCTTCTAGATGCTAGTTCCCCCTTCCCTCTGTGGAGAATGGATTCAACCAGGTAAGTAAAACTCAGCATCAAGACATCAAGCAAGAGATAGTACTCTTTTCCCTCTCACATGACCCGTATGCAGGTGAGTAAGTACAGGTAAGTATACATAATGGTTTCTCTTGGTGATGTGTCACAGGTACTGTACATCATCACAACTGCTCACACACTGTGTTTACTTGCGTGTTTATTTACATCAGAATTAACATCACTATTCTGGCCAGTTGCACTGCTCTGTTCTCTGGTTTTCTGGAGGGGGGGAGCGCCAAGCCTTAACAGGGCGACACACACTCACACATTTACTCACACTAGTGAGTCACCAATCTACGCAGTCACCCGGAGGAAACCCACGCAGACACAGGGAGAACACACCACACTCCTCACAGACAGTCACCCGGAGGAAACCCACACGGACACGGGGAGAACACACCACACTCCTCACAGACAGTCACCCGGAGGAAACCCACGCAGACACGGGGAGAACACACCACACTCCTCACAGACAGTCACCCGGAGGAAACCCACGCAGACACGGGGAGAACACACCACACTCCTCACAAACAGTCACCCGGAGGAAACCCACGCCGACACAGAGAGAACACACCACACTCCTCACAGACAGTCACGCGGAGCGGGACTCGAACCCACAACCTCCAGGTCCATGGAGCTGTGTGACAGCGACACTACCTGCTGCACCACCGTGCCGCCCCTGAATATTCTTAATAAAACATTTTTGCCAAAGGTTCATTGCTCCTTAAAAGGAGTGTAACTGCATCAATTTGTTATTATTTTATCAATATATCAGTAGCACAAAACGTTAGCATGGGCAACTCTGCCGTGGATTCTGAAGGACAAGAAAGCCCTGTTCTTTCATTTCATCACCCTCGTGATTACTGACAGGTCCATGGACTTGTACCAGCGACCTTCCGGTCCCAAGCCCATTTGAAGCTTATCTCCAGCTCCTTCCAATGGAATATGAGACCAAACACATATAGTACTCACTGAAAGGAAGCTTGTACATCCGGGCACTTCTCTCATTTCCCTCCAGCGTGAGAATGACTGCAAATGTGCTTAAAAAGCGTAATAGGCTTTTGATCTGATGAGCACAGAAACCTGGCACCTTTTCACATAGAGAGGGAAAACCCTTCTGTGTCAGCACTCTGCAGCAGCACAAAAAGAGAGCTTTCTGGAAATACATCAGAACAAAAGTCATGACTACGGTGCCGGACCCTTGTTAAAAGTAACATTTTCTTTTTAAAAAACACCATTTCCTCCAGAGGCAGCCCTTTAAACCTAAACACAAAGCCACTGCCTGCTGACGAAGACTGACTCAGCACAGCTCTGATATTCACTGGGGCACTGTGCCAAACCCATGCCTTTGTTTAATTCATTTAAATTAATAATTGTTTTTAATTAAACTAAATAAACAAAATAGACAAAGATGAATAATGTGAAAATAAAATGTAATAGACTAAATAATAATAATATATAGTATATAGGAAGGTTGCTACAGATGTTGTGCTTTGATCTGTGTCTCGTCCACTTTTGACCTTCTCGTGTTTGACTAGCCTTAGTTTCTAAATTAAAAGTAGCAACCACAAGTGAATTCAGCTGACTGTCCTGGTGGTTTTGTTGCTGTAAGTGAATGGCCAGACTTCTGCCATCGCATCTAGTGAGGGAAACTTTCTACTGGAAACTACTGTAGTGTCAAAGGTTCAAAGACCAAGTCATTGTCAATAAACATGGATTAATGAAAAAAAATTACTGGAGTGGGTCATTTTGTAGAAACCTGTTTTTGTAAATATCCACCAAAGGAAATCCACCCCCTATCTTCAACACTCCTCCAAAAGCCAGTTCTCTACAACACATGAACAGCACTGCCTGACTACAGCTGGAGGAGTCCATGGGAGAGAGTGTCTGTTTCTTCTTCTGTCTTTCCCTTTTTTTCTTCGTTTAACAGTGCATACTGTAGCATTGATTTCTCAGCCATTCCTGTCCAACTAGCTCACTAGCTTTCAGAGATGTGTGTAGAGTCGTGTGAATGACTCAGCAGCTTGTGAGGTAGACAGGCTGGTAGGTCGTTCAGTCATTTCATTAAAACAAAGTGATCAGTGATACAACACTTACCCCGCAGTATTCATTAATGGGCCGCAGTCTTTTCATGGCCACGTCCCTGATGTGACTTCTTCTGAACAGAATTTTCCCTGGGAACAAATCACAACAGAATCATGAGATTTTATTGATATTATTTTCAAAGTTTGAGTTAAGAACAAAACCCTAGTTTTGGGAAATACAGCATTTATGACTCTATTTTCTCACACAAAACACACAATGGCACCATCATGGATCAAAAACAACATGTTTAAGAAGTTGAATTGCACAGAAACTGTTAAGGACATGAGTTCGTTAAACACATTCATCTGAGCTCTCGCAGCACAACAGTAATAAAGAAGAGCCACTAATTAGTGTCTATCAAACGTACGATAGGTTTGTGCAATGAACTCAGAGAGAAAGACCCGTGTTTGAACATTGTTATCTAGACAACAGATCAGGCCAAACCAGCATTTACCAAGGAGCCAGCTCTGAGTGACTAAGTGACTCAAATGGGTATTTGGGAGCTTTTTAGCAACTTTACGTCTCTCAGGAAGTTGGAACAGATTGTGTGACACTGTTTGTGTATCTGTTGTGGCTCCCTCGTGTCTGCTGGTGTAGTTCAGGTTTCAGCATTGTAATGGGGTAAGACGCAGGATACAAAAAGGATAAAAAAATAAATAAATTGCAGGGTTTAAATTACTTAAACTATTAAAGAGCAGTGACTCCCGGGGGGGGGGGGGGGCTCTATTGCAAGGGGGTGCAGCAAGGCAAATGAATGAGACATGTTTGAGCAATGTGTGTCAGAGTGGGTCAGGGGACGGGGGGCGGGAGGGGGGTGAAAATCTAGGAACCACTGCTATAGACAAACAGAGGCCACTAGACTAAGAGAAGAGAAGAGGATGACTACTATATACAAGTAATCAAGGATACATACAAAGAACACTTTCAACATCACGTTCACGTGATCATCAGCACAAGGCTAGAGACCAAGATGAAGACAACATAATAAAAACGTTCTCCCTGCGTCCGCGTGGGTTTCCTCTGGGTGACTGTCTGTGAGGAGTGTGGTGTGTTCTTTCTGTGTCTGTGTGGGTTTCCTCCGGGTGACTGTCTGTGAGGAGTGTGGTGTGTCTGTGTTTTTTTTTTTTAACCCAAGTATATCAGGATTACTAACAAGCTAACAATTTGAATAAAACACCCGCCAAAACTCCGTTCTTCCAACTACAAGTATAATGGCTTTATGTGTGTGAAGTACAACCCTCAGACAAACAGCAACAACAGTTCCAGCCCCATCTAGCATCATATCCAAAGCCAAATCCGTGTAGAATAAATTATTTCAATGTCAGACAGTCTGATTAGGACACGGCTTTTAGTTCTGTCTCTAATGCAACAAACTCAGAAAGACATAGGGCGTGTGACTTGCTAATAACTGGAGATACACCAGCATTTATAACTCAGTAATCGGAACTATCATATATCACACTGATTGTCATTTTAACTTGACAATGACACCAGATAATAAACAACATCCACAGTGAGATTCTCCCAACGATTTCTCATGTTTTGTTCGTTGTTGTAACTCCATCTCCTTGTTTGTAAGAGAGCATCTGCAATCCATCTATTTGCAGAAGTGTTTCTAAAGCCAAGTAATGAACTCGGAGAGGACTGTGTGGAATAGGCAGGGCAGTAATTACAGGGGTTCCTGTGGTATATTGCTGACAGAGCACTGAGGCATTATACCCAGACACTTGTTAACTGGCAGTAAAGGGCTGGTATGTACCTGCCAGGCAACATTCAGGTGCGTTTAAAGCTTTCAGATGGAGCCCAGGGGGAACACATGGCTGTTGACAGATTTAAGACAAACACGTATTTATAGCTCAAACCATGTAAAGAGGGGTTTGGTATTTACCAAACAGTTAAAGTTCTGTTTTTATCTGTTTTAATTCTATTCCTTGAGGCCCATTTATAATGTCTCCCTGGGCTGCTGTAGACTGTGCAGGTGAGTACTGTAACATGTGTTTGTTCATGGATGTGACGTGATAACGTTTATATTTTACATCAAGTACAACCAGTACTTTTTTTTTTTAAAGCTAGCACTACATTCTTTAATTTGGATTATTGTAACTTATTAATAAACTGAGATTAATGTCAAAGAGTATAAAGAGGAGACATGTCACTGGCTTAAACATAAATATTAAACATTTGAATTCTCAGCATGGCCCCGCCCTTCCATAAAAACAGCCAATCAAATCGCTAAATGTCCTGTAACCTTTGCATTATTTATGCCAAACCTTACAGACTTAAATATGTGTTTAAAATTAAAAATGGACTTTACGTGTCTCTCCCAGTTCAAAAGCATAGTCTCATAAGAGTGGAAATAACTGCCCAGCTGAGTTCCCAAAATGGATCCCATGTAAACAGACATTTTTTGCAGCCACTGTGTTCTCCCATTATGTTTTCAGTTGTGATCAGTATAAAGATCATTCATTCATTCACTATCTGTAACCCTTATCCAATTCAGGGTCGCGGTGGGTCCAGAGCCAATCTGGAATCATTGGGCGCAAGGCGGGGAATACACCCTGGAGGGGGCGCCAGTCCTTCACAGGGCAACACACACACACACACACATTCACTCACACACTCACACCTACAGACACTTTGGAGTCATCAATCCACCTCCCAACGTGTTTTTGGACTATGGGAGAAAACCGGAGCAACCGGAGGAAACCCATGCAGACACAGGGAGAACACACCACACTCCTCACAGACAGTCACCCGGAGGAAACCCACGCAGTTACAGGGAGAACACACCACACTCCTCACAGACAGTCACCCAGAGCGGGAATCGAACCCACAACTTCCAGGCCAGGTCCCTGGAGCTGTGTGACTACCTGCTGCACCACCATGCCGCCCCAGTATAAAGATCAGCTCACGCTTAAAAGACTTATATGTTCAGCCCTATAATTAGTAGATATTACAAACAGCTGCCTGATGAGTGGCGTTCTCAGGGAGGCATTAATCAGGTGCTGAAACTCTTGCTCCAGTCGTGCAAACATTAACTTGGACAAATGAACAGAAAGTGTATGTTTCAAGATGCAACATCTGTATTTACTTATCCACTATACGTTTGTCCACACTGGTACACGTCATTAAATAAAAAGAAATAGTTCACACAAAGTTCTGAGCAGCAAAATGAAATGATGTTACAGCATCCTGTTCCAATGAGTTATTTTTGTCCAGTCTTTCCTCACTGTACATGCTCTCTGCAGTTAGTCACATAGGAAACAACATTACGTATAGGATTCTGCATTATCCGTGATTCCAGGCATCGGTGGAGAAGTGTTGGAACATATTATAGAGACATGTTTCTGCTTCCTTTCAAAAATAGTCTAGTGAAGTGTCACATTCCAGCAGTACATATGAGTAAATATGGAGTACGCAAGTAAACAAGAAAGTGTCAGAAACCACATAAACCTAGAGAGGTTTTAGATGTGAAGCATCTCATGAAAATGCCTTGTAACACACTCACTCACATACGCTCTCACATTAGGGAGTGCACCACTAGGGGACGCTATGGTTCTTTACATGTATGGCACTCTGTATAAATGTAAAGTATATAACATCCTTGCCATTTCACCTACTGAAAAATGCCAGTGTTTTGACTACGACAAAAACAAGATGTCAGTAAAGCAAAACCCAACGAGGCTTTACAAATCCATTTTGATGAAAGCTGGAATCTCCCTTTATCTCATCCTTGCTGTAAACATATAAAAATCCCATGACTCATATCATTCAGTGAGGAAGAACTTGCTGATCAGAAACCTCGACACTGACCACTATGCTGATGCACTCAAAGAAGGGCCAGAAAGGAATAATTCTAGTATGAATTCAAAGCCTCGTTTTACAAGAAACCACTTTAGAGTCTCTTTGGTTTACACCAACCATTGTTGCCCTCTCCCAAAACATCTGGACCGCCATCTCTCCCTCTACTGCTGTCTGTTTGTCTAGCTGGACAAGAATCCACAGTCCATAATTGTGTTTGTCTGGAACGAACAAAGTCTTCTCTGCGTTTCCATATGAATAACTGCAAAGCTTGGAGTCAACGTGCATTCCAGTTTTCTTCTTAATAAAAAAAAAGAAAAGAATGTGTGTGTGTTGGGGGAGGTTCTGAATAGACAGAGCTCTTTCCAAATGGGAAACATCTGAAAAAAATCATTCAAAATCTAAACTTAAAATTGTTTCACACTTGAAAATGGTGACAGAGGTCCATTGGACTTTGTGAAAAATTCTCCTTACAGACAGTCACCCGAAGGAAACCCACGCAGACACAGGGAGAACACACCACACTCTTCACAGACAGTCACCCGGAGGAAACCCACGCAGACACAGGGAGAACACACCACACTCCTCACAGACAGTCACCCGGAGGAAACCCACGCAGACACAGAGAGAACACACCACACTCTTCACAGACAGTCACCCGGAGGAAACCCACGCAGACACAGAGAGAACACACCACACTCCTCACAGACAGTCACCCGGAGGAAACCCACGCAGACACAGGGAGAACACACCACACTCCTCACAGACAGTCACCCGGAGGAAACCCACGCAGACACAGGGAGAACACACCACACTCCTCACAGACAGTCACCCGGAGGAAACCCACGCAGACACAGGGAGAACACACCACACTCCTCACAGACAGTCACCCGGAGGAAACCCACGCAGACACAGGGAGAACACACCACACTCCTCACAGACAATCACCCGGAGGAAACCCACGCAGACACAGGGAGAACACACCACACTCCTCACAGACAGTCACCCGGAGGAAACCCACGCAGACACAGGGAGAACACACCACACTCCTCACAGACAGTCACCTGGAGCGGGAATCGAACACACAACCTCCAGGTTCCTGGAGCTGTGTGACTGCGACACTAACCTGCTGCGCCACCGTGCCTTTACATAAACTACTTTAATGAATTAAATGACAAACAGTTATGCCATAATCAATAAAGATCAATAATGCTCAATCTAATTATATCTTCCAGCCAGGGATGGATGAGTGGACAGATGAGTGAGTGTTTAAGAAAAACAGTGCTTTAGCTGGAATGGCTCATGACTTAAAGAGAATTACTAAGTGGGGGAGCAGTCTCCTTTCACAGTCTGCAGGCTCATAAACAAACACAGCTGAGAGTGGTGACCCTGCATGTGCCCTTTGAACGAGTTCCAGACACACACAGATACAGGTTCCCTCCAGGTGCTGACAAGGTGAGCAACTGTCTCGCCTCATTCAGCGCCACTGCTTTGAGTGCCAAGGGCCTAAAGGAACTGGAAGGCAAAAAACACATTTACCGACAACACCACTGTCACCACGCGCCACTGTCCCTGTGTCTCCCATCCCTTGTGTTTCTTTATAATGCCATCAAAACCTGAGGTTTTATTTTAGTAGTGCACGAGTTCATGTGCATTTTATATATATATATATATTAGTACACTGTCCAAAAATCAGGCGGCACGGTGGCGCAGCAGGTAGTGTCGCAGTCACACAGCTCCAGGGGCCTGGAGGTTGTGTGTTTGAGTCCTGCTCAGGGTGACTGTCTGTGAGGAGTGTGGTGTGTTCTCTCTGTGTCTGCATGGGTTTCCTCCGGGTGACTGTCTGTGAGGAGTGTGTTGTGTTCTCTCTGTGTCTGCGTGGGTTTCCTCCGGGTGACTGTCTGTGAGGAGTGTGCTGTGTTCTCCCTGTGTCTGCGTGGGTTTCGTCCGGGTGACTGTCTGTGAGGAGTGTGGTGTGTTCTCCCTGTGTCTGCGTGGGTTTCCTCCGGGTGCTCCGGTTTCCTCCCACAGTCCAAAAACACACGTTGCAGGTGGATTGGCGACTCAAAAGTGTCCGTAGGTGGGAGTGTGTGAGTGAATGTGTGTGTGTTGCCCTGTGAAGGAGTGGCGCCCCCTCCAGGGTGTATTCCCGCCTTGCGCCCAATGATTCCAGGTAGGCTCTGGACCCACCGTGACCCGGAACTGGATAAGGGTTACAGATAATGAATGAATGAATGAATGAACGAATGTCCAAAAATCAGACACCACATTAGTTCTATGTGACAGAAACGACACAAAAGCCTCAACAAATATGAAACCAATCTATTTGTTATTTTTAACTTAACATTACAGTTTCAAAATCATTGTGGTGCTTCACTGACCTGCAGAAACTGCACTATGTAAAGAACATTTTGAGGAATGTAGGAGACCCCCCCACTCCCCGCTTGATGTCAGGACAGTGCTATAAACGTGCACTTTGCGATTGCTGGAGACGCCCAGGAGAAAACACCAAATCTTACTTAGTGTTCCTTTAAATGTGTCCAG